>NW_027517274.1:0-46068 GCF_048772815.1 Callospermophilus lateralis
GTTGTAGCATTCGTTGCAGGAACAGTTAGAAATTATTAGGTTTCACTCTGTTTTCTCCTATATTGACAGATGCAGTTAGAACTCTAAATCAAACACGGTTTGTGCTAGCTTCTTGAAACTTGAAACAGTAAAGTAGTTCTACGTTCTATCTCTAAGGTTTGTTTCCTCTTGTATCGTAAAGCTGGGACTGGCGAATAACACTTATACTGAAAGGGGTTGCCAAACTTCCAACACACTAGAGTCTCCTGAAATCTCAACATATATTTTTTCATCCAATCTTCATGATACTTTCAAGTAATGATCAGTACACCAATCCCACTTGGATGCCAAAGTTTAGTTCTCCTAGATTGAAGCATTCTTTTGGAGTAACAGTTTGAATTTTTAGGTTTCACTCTGTTTTCTCCTATATTGAAAAATGGTAGTTCGAACTCTAAATCAAACACGGTTTGTGCTAGCTTCTTGAAACTTGAAACAGTAAAGTAGTTCTACATTCTATTTTTATTTTTTGTTTCCTCTGGATGTAGACCTAAGCAGAGACTGACGAAAGACACATTCAATGAAAGGCGTTGTTAGGCTTCAAAATACTACAGTCTCCTGAAATCTCAACATATTTTTTTTCCGACCTTCATGATAATTTCAAGTAATGAGCAGTACACCAATAAAACGTGGATGTTCAAGTTCCGTTCTCCTAGGTTGAAGCATTCTTTTGCAGTAACAGTTTGAATTTTTAGTTTTCACTCTGTTTTCTCCTATATTGACAGATGCAGTTCAAACTCTAAATCAAACATGGTTTGTGCTAGCTTCTTGAAACTTGACACAATAAAGTAGTTCTACGTTCTATCTCTAAGGTTTGGTTCCTCTTGATGTAGCCTTAAGCAGAGACCGGCGAATAACCCTTTCAATGAAAGGCGTTGTTAAGCTTCCAAAAAACTACGGTCTCCTGAAATCTCAACATATATTTTTTCATCCAATCTTCATGATTCTTTCAAGTATTGATCAGTACACCAATCAAACGTGGATGCCCAAGTTTTGTTCTTCTAGGTTGTAGCATTCGTTTGCAGGAACAGTTAGAAATTATAGGTTTCACTCTGTTTTCTCCTATATTGACAGATGCAGTTAGAACTCTAAATCAAACACGGTTTGTGCTAGCTTCTTGAAACTTGACACAATAAAGTAGTTCTACGTTCTATCTCTAAGGTTTGTTTCCTCTTGTATCCTAAAGCTGGGACTGGCGAATAACACTTATACTGAAAGGGGTTGCCAAACTTCCAACACACTAGAGTCTCCTGAAATCTCAACATATATTTTTTCATCCAATCTTCATGATACTTTCAAGTAATGATCAGTACACCAATCCCACTTGGATGCCAAAGTTTAGTTCTCCGAGATTGAAGCATTCTTTTGGAGTAACAGTTTGAATTTTTAGGTTTCACTCTGTTTTCTCCTATTTTGACAAATGTAGTTCGAACTCTAAATCAAACACTGTTTGTGCTAGCTTCTTGAAACGTGAAACAGTAAAGTAGTTCTACATTCTATTTTTATTTTTGTTTCCTCTGGATGTAGACCTAAGCAGAGACTGACGAAAGGCACATTCAATGAAAGGCGTTGTTAGGCTGCCAAAATAATACAGGCTCCTGAAATCTCAACATATTTTTTTTCCGACCTTCCTGATAATTTCAAGTAATGAGCAGTACACCAATAAAACGTGGATGTTCAAATTTCGTTCTCCTAGGTTGAAGCATTCGTTTGCAGTAACAGTTTGAATTTTAGTTTTCACTCTGTTTTCTCCTATATTGACAGATGCAGTTCGAACTCTAAATCAAACATGGTTTGTGCTAGCTTCTTGAAAACTTGACACAATAAAGTAGTTCTACGTTCTATCTCTAAGGTTTGTTTCCTCTTGATGTAGCCTTAAGCAGAGACCGGCGTATAACTCTTTCAATGAAAGGCGTTGTTAAGCTTCCAAAAAACTACGGTCTCCTGAAATCTCAACATATATTTTTTCATCCAATGTTCATGATTCTTTCAAGTATTGATCAGTACACCAATCAAACGTGGATGCCCAAGTTTTGTTCTTCTAGGTTGTAGTATTCGTTTGCAGGAACAGTTATAAATTATAGGTTTCACTCTGTTTTCTCCTATATTGACAGATGCAGTTAGAACTCTAAATCAAACACGGTTTGTGCTAGCTTCTTGAAACTTGACACAATAAAGTAGTTCTACGTTCTATCTCTAAGGTTTGTTTCCTCCTTGTATCCGAAAGCTGGGACTGGCGAATAACACTTATACTGAAAGGGGTTGCCAAACTTCCAACACACTAGAGTCTCCTGAAATCTCAACATATATTTTTTCATCCAATCTTCATGATACTTTCAAGTAATGATCAGTACACCAATACCACTTGGAAGCCAAAGTTTAGTTCTCCTAGATTGAAGCATTCTTTTGGAGTAACAGTTTGAATTTTAGGTTTTACTCTGTTTTCTCCTATATTGACAAATGTAGTTCGAACTCTAAATCAAACACGGTTTGTGCTGGCTTCTTGAAACTTGAAACAGTAAAGTAGTTCTACATTCTATTTTTATTTTTGTTTCCTCTGGATGTAGACCTAAGCAGAGACTGACGAAAGACACATTCAATGAAAGGCGTTTTTAGGCTGCCAAAATACTACATGCTCCTGAAATCTCAACATATTTTTTTTTCCGACCTTCATGATAATTTCAAGTAATGAGCAGTAAACCAATAAAACGTGGATGTTCAAGTTCCGTTCTCCTAGGTTGAAGCATTCGTTTGCAGTAACAGTTTGAATTTTTAGTTTTCACTCTGTTTTCTCCTATATTGACAGATGCAGTTCGAACTCTAAATCAAACATGTTTGTGCTAGCTTCTTGAACTTGACACAATAAAGTAGTTCTACGTTCTATCTCTAAGGTTTGTTTCCTCTTGATGTAGCCTTAAGCAGAGACCGGCGAATAACACTTTCAATGAAAGGCGTTGTTAAGCTTCCAAGAAACTACCGTCTCCTGAAATCTCAACATATATTTTTTCATCCAATCTTCATGATTCTTTCAAGTATTGATCAGTACACCAATCAAACGTGGATGCCCAAGTTTTGTTCTTCTAGGTTGTAGCATTCGTTTGCAGGAACAGTTAGAAATTATAGGTTTCACTCTGTTTTCTCCTATATTGACAGATGCAGTTAGAACTCTAAATCAAACACGGTTTGTGCTAGCTTCTTGAAACTTGAAACAGTAAAGTAGTTCTACGTTCTATCTCTAAGGTTTGTTTCCTCTTGTATCCTAAAGCTGGGACTGGCGAATAACACTTATACTGAAAGGGGTTGCCAAACTTCCAACACACTAGAGTCTCCTGAAATCTCAACATATATTTTTTCATCCAATCTTCATGATACTTTCAAGTAATGATCAGTACACCAATCCCACTTGGATGCCAAAGTTTAGTTCTCCTAGATTGAAGCATTCTTTTGGAGTAACAGTTTGAATTTTTAGGTTTCACTCTGTTTTCTCCTATATTGACAAATGTAGTTCGAACTCTAAATCAAACACGGTTTGTGCTAGCTTCTTGAAACTTGAAACAGTAAAGTAGTTCTACATTCTATTTTTATTTTTTGTTTCCTCTGGATGTAGACCTAAGCAGAGACTGACGAAAGACACATTCAATGAAAGGCGTTGTTAGGCTTCCAAAATACTACAGTCTCCTGAAATCTCAACATATTTTTTTTCCGACCTTCATGATAATTTCAAGTAATGAGCAGTACACCAATAAAACGTGGATGTTCAAGTTCCGTTCTCCTAGGTTGAAGCATTCTTTTGCAGTAACAGTTTGAATTTTTAGTTTTCACTCTGTTTTCTCCTATATTGACAGATGCAGTTCAAACTCTAAATCAAACATGGTTTGTGCTAGCTTCTTGAAACTTGACACAATAAAGTAGTTCTACGTTCTTTCTCTAAGGTTTGGTTCCTCTTGATGTAGCCTTAAGCAGAGACCGGCGAATAACCCTTTCAATGAAAGGCGTTGTTAAGCTTCCAAAAAACTACGGTCTCCTGAAATCTCAACATATATTTTTTCATCCAATCTTCATGATTCTTTCAAGTATTGATCAGTACACCAATCAAACGTGGATGCCCAAGTTTTGTTCTTCTAGGTTGTAGCATTCGTTTGCAGGAACAGTTAGAAATTATAGGTTTCACTCTGTTTTCTCCTATATTGACAGATGCAGTTAGAACTCTAAATCAAACACGGTTTGTGCTAGCTTCTTGAAACTTGACACAATAAAGTAGTTCTACGTTCTATCTCTAAGGTTTGTTTCCTCTTGTATCCTAAAGCTGGGACTGGCGAATAACACTTATACTGAAAGGGGTTGCCAAACTTCCAACACACTAGAGTCTCCTGAAATCTCAACATATATTTTTTCATCCAATCTTCATGATACTTTCAAGTAATGATCAGTACACCAATCCCACTTGGATGCCAAAGTTTAGTTCTCCTAGATTGAAGCATTCTTTTGGAGTAACAGTTTGAATTTTTAGGTTTCACTCTGTTTTCTCCTATTTTGACAAATGTAGTTCGAACTCTAAATCAAACACGGTTTGTGCTAGCTTCTTGAAACGTGAAACAGTAAAGTAGTTCTACATTCTATTTTTATTTTTTGTTTCCTCTGGATGTAGACCTAAGCAGAGACTGACGAAAGGCACATTCAATGAAAGGCGTTGTTAGGCTGCCAAAATAATACAGTCTCCTGAAATCTCAACATATTTTTTTTTTCCGACCTTCATGATAATTTCAAGTAATGAGCAGTACACCAATAAAACGTGGATGTTCAAGTTCCGTTCTCCTAGGTTGAAGCATTCGTTTGCAGTAACAGTTTGAATTTTTAGTTTTCACTCTGTTTTCTCCTATATTGACAGATGGAGTTGGAACGCTAAATCAAACATGGTTTGTGCTAGCTTCTTGAAACTTGACACAATAAAGTAGTTCTACGTTCTATCTCTAAGGTTTGTTTCCTCTTGATGTAGCCTTAAGCAGAGACCGGCGAATAACCCTTTCAATGAAAGGCGTTGTTAAGCTTCCAAAAAACTACCGTCTCATGAAATCTCAACATATATTTTTTCATCCAATCTTCATGATTCTTTCAAGTATTGATCAGTACACCAATCAAACGTGGATGCCCAAGTTTTGTTCTTCTAGGTTGTAGCATTCGTTTGCAGGAACAGTTAGAAATTATAGGTTTCACTCTGTTTTCTCCTATATTGACAGATGCAGTTAGAACTCTAAATCAAACACGGTTTGTGCTAGCTTCTTGAAACTTGACACAATAAAGTAGTTCTACGTTCTATCTCTAAGGTTTGTTTCCTCTTGTATCCTAAAGCTGGGACTGGCGAATAACACTTATACTGAAAGGGGTTGCCAAACTTCCAACACACTAGAGTCTCCTGAAATCTCAACATATATTTTTTCATCCAATCTTCATGATACTTTCAAGTAATGATCAGTACACCAATCCCACTTGGATGCCAAAGTTTAGTTCTCCTAGATTGAAGCATTCTTTTGGAGTAACAGTTTGAATTTTTAGGTTTCACTCTGTTTTCTCCTATATTGACAAATGTAGTTCGAACTCTAAATCAAACACGGTTTGTGCTAGCTTCTTGAAACTTGAAACAGTAAAGTAGTTCTACATTCTATTTTTATTTTTTGTTTCCTCTGGATGTAGACCTAAGCAGAGACTGACGAAAGACACATTCAATGAAAGGCGTTGTTAGGCTGCCAAAATACTACAGTCTCCTGAAATCTCAACATATTTTTTTTTTCCGACCTTCATGATAATTTCAAGTAATGAGCAGTACACCAATAAAACGTGGATGTTCAAGTTCCGTTCTCCTAGGTTGAAGCATTCGTTTGCAGTAACAGTTTGAATTTTTAGTTTTCACTCTGTTTTCTCCTATATTGACAGATGGAGTTGGAACGCTAAATCAAACATGGTTTGTGCTAGCTTCTTGAAACTTGACACAATAAAGTAGTTCTACGTTCTATCTCTAAGGTTTGTTTCCTCTTGATGTAGCCTTAAGCAGAGACCGGCGAATAACCCTTTCAATGAAAGGCGTTGTTAAGCTTCCAAAAAACTACCGTCTCATGAAATCTCAACATATATTTTTTCATCCAATCTTCATGATTCTTTCAAGTATTGATCAGTACACCAATCAAACGTGGATGCCCAAGTTTTGTTCTTCTAGGTTGTAGCATTCGTTTGCAGGAACAGTTAGAAATTATAGGTTTCACTCTGTTTTCTCCTATATTGACAGATGCAGTTAGAACTCTAAATCAAACACGGTTTGTGCTAGCTTCTTGAAACTTGACACAATAAAGTAGTTCTACGTTCTATCTCTAAGGTTTGTTTCCTCTTGTATCCTAAAGCTGGGACTGGCGAATAACACTTATACTGAAAGGGGTTGCCAAACTTCCAACACACTAGAGTCTCCTGAAATCTCAACATATATTTTTTCATCCAATCTTCATGATACTTTCAAGTAATGATCAGTACACCAATCCCACTTGGATGCCAAAGTTTAGTTCTCCTAGATTGAAGCATTCTTTTGGAGTAACAGTTTGAATTTTTAGGTTTCACTCTGTTTTCTCCTATATTGACAAATGTAGTTCGAACTCTAAATCAAACACGGTTTGTGCTAGCTTCTTGAAACTTGAAACAGTAAAGTAGTTCTACATTCTATTTTTATTTTTTGTTTCCTCTGGATGTAGACCTAAGCAGAGACTGACGAAAGACACATTCAATGAAAGGCGTTGTTAGGCTGCCAAAATACTACAGGCTCCTGAAATCTCAACATATTTTTTTTTCCTACCTTCATGATAATTTCAAGTAATGAGCAGTACACCAATAAAACGTGGATGTTCAAGTTCCGTTCTCCTAGGTTGAAGCATTCGTTTGCAGTAACAGTTTGAATTTTTAGTTTTCACTCTGTTTTCTCCTATATTGACAGATGCAGTTCGAACTCTAAATCAAACATGGTTTGTGCTAGCTTCTTGAAACTTGACACAATAAAGTAGTTCTACGTTCTATCTCTAAGGTTTGGTTCCTCTTATGTAGCCTTAAGCAGAGACTGGCGAATAACACTTTCAATGAAAGGCGTTGTTAAGCTTCCAAAAAACTACCGTCTCCTGAAATCTCAACATATATTTTTTCATCCAATCTTCATGATTCTTTCAAGTATTGATCAGTACACCAATCAAACGTGGATGCCCAAGTTTTGTTCTTCTAGGTTGTAGCATTCGTTTGCAGGAACAGTTAGAAATTATAGGTTTCACTCTGTTTTCTCCTATATTGACAGATGCAGTTAGAACTCTAAATCAAACACGGTTTGTGCTAGCTTCTTGAAACTTGACACAATAAAGTAGTTCTACGTTCTATCTCTAAGGTTTGTTTCCTCTTGTATCCTAAAGCTGGGACTGGCGAATAACACTTATACTGAAAGGGGTTGCCAAACTTCCAACACACTAGAGTCTCCTGAAATCTCAACATATATTTTTTCATCCAATCTTCATGATACTTTCAAGTAATGATCAGTACACCAATCCCACTTGGATGCCAAAGTTTAGTTCTCCTAGATTGAAGCATTCTTTTGGAGTAACAGTTTGAATTTTTAGGTTTCACTCTGTTTTCTCCTATATTGACAAATGTAGTTCGAACTCTAAATCAAACACGGTTTGTGCTAGCTTCTTGAAACTTGAAACAGTAAAGTAGTTCTACATTCTATTTTTATTTTTTGTTTCCTCTGGATGTAGACCTAAGCAGAGACTGACGAAAGACACATTCAATGAAAGGCGTTGTTAGGCTGCCAAAATACTACAGTCTCCTGAAATCTCAACATATTTTTTTTTCCGACCTTCATGATAATTTCAAGTAATGAGCAGTACACCAATAAAACGTGGATGTTCAAGTTCCGTTCTCCTAGGTTGAAGCATTCGTTTGCAGTAACAGTTTGAATTTTTAGTTTTCACTCTGTTTTCTCCTATATTGACAGATGGAGTTGGAACGCTAAATCAAACATGGTTTGTGCTAGCTTCTTGAAACTTGACACAATAAAGTATTTCTACGTTCTATCTCTAAGGTTTGTTTCCTCTTGATGTAGCCTTAAGCAGAGACCGGCGAATAACCCTTTCAATGAAAGGCGTTGTTAAGCTTCCAAAAAACTACCGTCTCATGAAATCTCAACATATATTTTTTCATCCAATCTTCATGATTCTTTCAAGTATTGATCAGTACACCAATCAAACGTGGATGCCCAAGTTTTGTTCTTCTAGGTTGTAGCATTCGTTTGCAGGAACAGTTAGAAATTATAGGTTTCACTCTGTTTTCTCCTATATTGACAGATGCAGTTAGAACTCTAAATCAAACACGGTTTGTGCTAGCTTCTTGAAACTTGACACAATAAAGTAGTTCTACGTTCTATCTCTAAGGTTTGTTTCCTCTTATATCCTAAAGCTGGGACTGGCGAATAACACTTATACGGAAAGGGGTTGCCAAACTTCCAACACACTAGAGTCTCCTGAAATCTCAACATATATTTTTTTCATCCAATCTTCATGATACTTTCAAGTAATGATCAGTACACCAATCCCACTTGGATGCCAAAGTTTAGTTCTCCTAGATTGAAGCATTCTTTTGGACTAACAGTTTGAATTTTTAGGTTTCACTCTGTTTTCTCCTATATTGACAAATGTAGTTCAAACTCTAAATCAAACACGGTTTGTGCTAGCTTCTTGAAACTTGAAACAGTAAAGTAGTTCTACATTCTATTTTTATTTTTTGTTTCCTCTGGATGTAGACCTAAGCAGAGACTGACGAAAGACACATTCAATGAAAGGCGTTGTTAGGCTGCCAAAATACTACAGGCTCCTGAAATCTCAACATATTTTTTTTCCGACCTTCATGATAATTTCAAGTAATGAGCAGTACACCAATAAAACGTGGATGTTCAAGTTCCGTTCTCCTAGGTTGAAGCATTCGTTTGCAGTAACAGTTTGAATTTTTAGTTTTCACTCTGTTTCTCCTATATTGACAGATGCAGTTCGAACTCTAAATCAAACATGGTTTGTGCTAGCTTCTTGAAACTTGACACAATAAAGTATTTCTACGTTCTATCTCTAAGGTTTGTTTCCTCTTGATGTAGCCTTAAGCAGAGACTGGCGAATAACACTTTCAATGAAAGGCGTTGTTAAGCTTCCAAAAAACTACCGTCTCCTGAAATCTCAACATATATTTTTTCATCCAATCTTCATGATTCTTTCATGTATTGATCAGTACACCAATCAAACGTGGATGCCCAAGTTTTGTTCTTCTAGGTTGTAGCATTCGTTTGCAGGAACAGTTAGAAATTATAGGTTTCACTCTGTTTTCTCCTATATTGACAGATGCAGTTAGAACTCTAAATCAAACACGGTTTGTGCTAGCTTCTTGAAACTTGACACAATAAAGTAGTTCTACGTTCTATCTCTAAGGTTTGTTTCCTCTTGTATCCTAAAGCTGGGACTTTCGAAAAACACTTATACTGAAAGGGGTTGCCAAACTTCCAACACACTAGAGTCTCCTGAAATCTCAACATATATTTTTTCATCCAATCTTCATGATACTTTCAAGTAATGATCAGTACACCAATCCCACTTGGATGCCAAAGTTTAGTTCTCCTAGATTGAAGCATTCTTTTGGAGTAACAGTTTGAATTTTTAGGTTTCACTCTGTTTTCTCCTATATTGACAAATGTAGTTCGAACTCTAAATCAAACAGGGTTTGTGCTAGCTTCTTGAAACTTGAAACAGTAATGTAGTTCTACATTCTATTTTTATTTTTTGTTTCTTCTGGATGTAGACCTAAGCAGAGACTGACGAAAGACACATTCAATGAAAGGCGTTGTTAGGCTGCCAAAATACTACAGGCTCCCTTAAATCTCAACATATTTTTTTTTCCGACCTTCATGATAATTTCAAGTAATGAGCAGTACACCAATAAAACGTGGATGTTCAAGTTCCGTTCTCCTAGGTTGAAGCATTCATTTGCAGTAACAGTTTGAATTTTTAGTTTTCACTCTGTTTTCTCCTATATTGACAGATGCAGTTCGAACTCTAAATCAAACATGGTTTGTGCTAGCTTCTTGAAACTTGACACAATAAAGTAGTTCTACGTTCTATCTCTAAGGTTTGTTTTTCTCTTGATGTAGCCTTAAGCAGAGACCGGCGAATAACCCTTTCAATGAAAGGCGTTGTTAAGCTTCCAAAAAACTATGGTCTCCTGAAATCTCAACATATATTTTTTCATCCAATGTTCATGATTCTTTCAAGTATTGATCAGTACACCAATCAAACGTGGATGCCCAAGTTTTGTTCTTCTAGGTTGTAGTATTCGTTTGCAGGAACAGTTATAAATTATAGGTTTCACTCTGTTTTCTCCTATATTGACAGATGCAGTTAGAACTCTAAATCAAACACGGTTTGTGCTAGCTTCTTGAAACTTGACACAATAAAGTACTTCTACGTTCTATCTCTAAGGTTTGTTTCCTCTTGTATCCTAAAGCTGGGACTGGCGAATAACACTTATACTGAAAGGGGTTGCCAAACTTCCAACACACTAGAGTCTCCTGAAATCTCAACATATATTTTTTCATCCAATCTTCATGATACTTTCAAGTAATGATCAGTACACCAATCCCACTTGGATGCCAAAGTTTAGTTCTCCTAGATTGAAGCATTCTTTTGGAGTAACAGTTTGAATTTTTAGGTTTCACTCTGTTTTCTCCTATATTGACAAATGTAGTTCGAACTCTAATCAAACACGGTTTGTGCTAGCTTCTTGAAACTTGAAACAGTAAAGTAGTTCTACATTCTATTTTTATTTTTTGTTTCCTCTGGATGTAGACCTAAGCAGAGACTGACGAAAGACACATTCAATGAAAGGCGTTGTTAGGCTGCCAAAATAATACAGGCTCCTGAAATCTCAACATATTTTTTTTTTCCGACCCTCATGATAATTTCAAATAATGAACAGTACACCAATAAAACGTGGATGTTCAAGTTCCGTTCTCCTAGGTTGAAGCATTCGTTTGCAGTAACAGTTTGAATTTTTAGGTTTCACTCTGTTTTCTCCTATATTGACAGATGCAGTTCGAACTCTAAATCAAACATGGTTTGTGCTAGCTTCTTGAAACTTGACACAATAAAGTAGTTCTACGTTCTATCTCTAAGGTTTGTTTCCTCTTGATGTAGCCTTAAGCAGAGACCGGCGAATAACACTTTCAGTGAAAGGCGTTGTTAAGCTTCCAAAAAACTACTGTCTCCTGAAATCTCAACATATATTTTTTCATCCAATCTTCATGATTCTTTCAAGTATTGATCAGTACACCAATCAAACGTGGATGCCCAAGTTTTGTTCTTCTAGGTTGTAGCATTCGTTTGCAGGAACAGTTAGAAATTATAGTTTCACTCTGTTTTCTCCTATATTGTCAGATGCAGTTAGAACTCTAAATCAAACACGGTTTGTGCTAGCTTCTTGAGTCTTGACACAATAAAGTAGTTCTATGTTCTATCTCTAAGGTTTGTTTCCTCTTGTATCCTAAAGCTGGGACTGACGAATAACACTTATACTGAAAGGGGTTGCCAAACTTCCAACACACTAGAGTCTCCTGAAAACTCAACATATATTTTTTCATCCAATCTTCATGATACTTTCAAGTAATGATCAGTACACCAATCCCACTTGGATGCCAAAGTTTAGTTCTCCTAGATTGAAGCATTCTTTTGGAGTAACAGTTTGAATTTTTAGGTTTCACTCTGTTTTCTCCTATATTGACAAATGTAGTTCGAACTCTAAATCAAACACGGTTTGTGCTGGCTTCTTGAAACTTGAAACAGTAAAGTAGTTCTACATTCTATTTTTATTTTTTGTTTCCTCTGGATGTAGACCTAAGCAGAGACTGACGAAAGACACATTCAATGAAAGGCGTTGTTAGGCTGCCAAAATACTACAGGCTCCTGAAATCTCAACATATTTTTTTTTTCCGACCTTCATGATAATTTCAAGTAATGAGCAGTACACCAATAAAACGTGGATGTTCAAGTTCCGTTCTCCTAGGTTGAAGCATTCGTTTGCAGTAACAGTTTGAATTTTTAGTTTTCACTCTGTTTTCTCCTATATTGACAAATGCAGTTCGAACTCTAAATCAAACATGGTTTGTGCTAGCTTCTTGAAACTTGACACAATAAAGTAGTTCTACGTTCTATCTCTAAGGTTTGTTTCCTCTTGATGTAGCCTTAAGCAGAGACCGGCGAATAACACTTTCAATGAAAGGCGTTGTTAAGCTTCAAGAAACTACCGTCTCCTGAAATCTCAACATATATTTTTTCATCCAATCTTCATGATTCTTTCAAGTATTGATCAGTACACCAATCAAACGTGGATGACCAAGTTTTGTTCTTCTAGGTTGTAGCATTCGTTTGCTAAAACAGTTAGAAATTATAGGTTTCACTCTGTTTTCTCCTATATTGACAGATGCAGTTAGAACTCTAAATCAAACACGGTTTGTGCTAGCTTCTTGAAACTTGACACAATAAAGTAGTTCTACGTTCTATCTCTAAGGTTTGTTTCCTCTTGTATCCGAAAGCTGGGACTGGCGAATAACACTTATACTGAAAGGGGTTGCCAAACTTCCAACACACTAGAGTCTCCTGAAATCTCAACATATATTTTTTCATCCAATCTTCATGATACTTTCAAGTAATGATCAGTACACCAATCCCACTTGGAAGCCAAAGTTTAGTTCTCCTAGATTGAAGCATTCTTTTGGAGTAACAGTTTGAATTTTTAGGTTTTACTCAGTTTTCTCCTATATTGACAAATGTAGTTCGAACTCTAAATCAAACACGGTTTGTGCTGGCTCCTTGAAACTTGAAACAGTAAAGTAGTTCTACATTCTATTTTTATTTTTTGTTTCCTCTGGATGTAGACCTAAGCAGAGACTGACGAAAGACACATTCAATGAAAGGCGTTTTTAGGCTGCCAAAATACTACATGCTCCTGATATCTCAACATATTTTTTTTCCGACCTTCATGATAATTTCAAGTAATGAGCAGTAAACCAATAAAACGTGGATGTTCAAGTTCCGTTCTCCTAGGTTGAAGCATTCTTTTGCAGTAACAGTTTGAATTTTTAGTTTTCACTCTGTTTTCTCCTATATTGACAGATGCAGTTCGAACTCTAAATCAAACATGGTTTGTGCTAGCTTCTTGAAACTTGACACAATAAAGTAGTTCTACGTTCTATCTCTAAGGTTTGTTTCCTCTTGATGTAGCCTTAAGCAGAGACCGGCGAATAACACTTTCAATGAAAGGCGTTGTTAAGCTTCCAAGAAACTACCGTCTCCTGAAATCTCAACATATATTTTTTCATCCAATCTTCATGATTCTTTCAAGTATTGATCAGTACACCAATCAAACGTGGATGCCCAAGTTTTGTTCTTCTAGGTTGTAGCATTCGTTTGCAGGAACAGTTAGAAATTATAGGTTTCACTCTGTTTTCTCCTATATTGACAGATGCAGTTAGAACTCTAAATCAAACACGGTTTGTGCTAGCTTCTTGAAACTTGAAACAGTAAAGTAGTTCTACGTTCTATCTCTAAGGTTTGTTTCCTCTTGTATCCTAAAGCTGGGACTGGCGAATAACACTTATACTGAAAGGGGTTGCCAAACTTCCAACACACTAGAGTCTCCTGAAATCTCAACATATATTTTTTCATCCAATCTTCATGATACTTTCAAGTAATGATCAGTACACCAATCCCACTTGGATGCCAAAGTTTAGTTCTCCTAGATTGAAGCATTCTTTTGGAGTAACAGTTTGAATTTTTAGGTTTCACTCTGTTTTCTCCTATATTGACAAATGTAGTTCGAACTCTAAATCAAACACGGTTTGTGCTAGCTTCTTGAAACTTGAAACAGTAAAGTAGTTCTACATTCTATTTTTATTTTTTGTTTCCTCTGGATGTAGACCTAAGCAGAGACTGACGAAAGACACAGTCAATGAAAGGCGTTGTTAGGCTTCCAAAATACTACAGTCTCCTGAAATCTCAACATATTTTTTTCCGACCTTCATGATAATTTCAAGTAATGAGCAGTACACCAATAAAACGTGGATGTTCAAGTTCCGTTCTCCTAGGTTGAAGCATTCTTTTGCAGTAACAGTTTGAATTTTTAGTTTTCACTCTGTTTTCTCCTATATTGACAGATGCAGTTCGAACTCTAAATCAAACATGGTTTGTGCTAGCTTCTTGAAACTTGACACAATAAAGTAGTTCTACGTTCTATCTCTAAGGTTTGGTTCCTCTTGATGTAGCCTTAAGCAGAGACCGGCGAATAACCCTTTCAATGAAAGGCGTTGTTAAGCTTCCAAAAAACTACGGTCTCCTGAAATCTCAACATATATTTTTTCATCCAATCTTCATGATTCTTTCAAGTATTGATCAGTACACCAATCAAACGTGGATGCCCAAGTTTTGTTCTTCTAGGTTGTAGCATTCGTTTGCAGGAACAGTTAGAAATTATAGGTTTCACTCTGTTTTCTCCTATATTGACAGATGCAGTTAGAACTCTAAATCAAACACGGTTTGTGCTAGCTTCTTGAAACTTGACACAATAAAGTAGTTCTACGTTCTATCTCTAAGGTTTGTTTCCTCTTGTATCCTAAAGCTGGGACTGGCGAATAACACTTATACTGAAAGGGGTTGCCAAACTTCCAACACACTAGAGTCTCCTGAAATCTCAACATATATTTTTTCATCCAATCTTCATGATACTTTCAAGTAATGATCAGTACACCAATCCCACTTGGATGCCAAAGTTTAGTTCTCCTAGATTGAAGCATTCTTTTGGAGTAACAGTTTGAATTTTTAGGTTTCACTCTGTTTTCTCCTATTTTGACAAATGTAGTTCGAACTCTAAATCAAACACGGTTTGTGCTAGCTTCTTGAAACGTGAAACAGTAAAGTAGTTCTACATTCTATTTTTATTTTTTGTTTCCTCTGGATGTAGACCTAAGCAGAGACTGACGAAAGGCACATTCAATGAAAGGCGTTGTTAGGCTGCCAAAATAATACAGGCTCCTGAAATCTCAACATATTTTTTTTTCCGACCTTCCTGATAATTTCAAGTAATGAGCAGTACACCAATAAAACGTGGATGTTCAAATTCCGTTCTCCTAGGTTGAAGCATTCGTTTGCAGTAACAGTTTGAATTTTTAGTTTTCACTCTGTTTTCTCCTATATTGACAGATGCAGTTCGAACTCTAAATCAAACATGGTTTGTGCTAGCTTCTTGAAACTTGACACAATAAAGTAGTTCTACGTTCTATCTCTAAGGTTTGTTTCCTCTTGATGTAGCCTTAAGCAGAGACCGGCGAATAACCCTTTCAATGAAAGGCGTTGTTAAGCTTCCAAAAAACTACGGTCTCCTGAAATCTCAACATATATTTTTTCATCCAATGTTCATGACTCTTTCAAGTATTGATCAGTACACCAATCAAACGTGGATGCCCAAGTTTTGTTCTTCTAGGTTGTAGTATTCGTTTGCAGGAACAGTTATAAATTATAGGTTTCACTCTGTTTTCTCCTATATTGACAGATGCAGTTAGAACTCTAAATCAAACACGGTTTGTGCTAGCTTCTTGAAACTTGACACAATAAAGTAGTTCTACGTTCTATCTCTAAGGTTTGTTTCCTCTTGAATCCGAAAGCTGGGACTGGCGAATAACACTTATACTGAAAGGGGTTGCCAAACTTCCAACACACTAGAGTCTCCTGAAATCTCAACATATATTTTTTCATCCAATCTTCATGATACTTTCAAGTAATGATCAGTACACCATTCCCACTTGGAAGCCAAAGTTTAGTTCTCCTAGATTGAAGCATTCTTTTGGTGTAACAGTTTGAATTTTTAGGTTTTACTCCGTTTTCTCCTATATTGACAAATGTAGTTCGAACTCTAAATCAAACACGGTTTGTGCTGGCTTCTTGAAACTTGAAACAGTAAAGTAGTTCTACATTCTATTTTTATTTTTTGTTTCCTCTGGATGTAGACCTAAGCAGAGACTGACGAAAGACACATTCAATGAAAGGTGTTTTTAGGCTGCCAAAATACTACATGCTCCTGAAATCTCAACATATTTTTTTTTTTCCGACCTTCATGATAATTTCAAGTAATGAGCAGTAAACCAATAAAAAGTGGATGTTCAAGTTCCGTTCTCCTAGGTTGAAGCATTCGTTTGCAGTAACAGTTTGAATTTTTAGTTTTCACTCTGTTTTCTCCTATATTGACAGATGCAGTTCGAACTCTAAATCAAACATGGTTTGTGCTAACTTCTTGAAACTTGACACAATAAAGTAGTTCTACGTTCTATCTCTAAGGTTTGTTTCCTCTTGATGTAGCCTTAAGCAGAGACCGGCGAATAACACTTTCAATGAAAGGCGTTGT
Organism: Callospermophilus lateralis; assembly: GCF_048772815.1. Lineage (NCBI taxonomy): Eukaryota > Metazoa > Chordata > Mammalia > Rodentia > Sciuridae > Callospermophilus > Callospermophilus lateralis. The sequence continues at coordinate 16,540 of NW_027517274.1, forward strand.
TAAGCTTCCAAGAAACTACCGTCTCCTGAAATCTCAACATATATTTTTTCATCCAATCTTCATGATTCTTTCAAGTATTGATCAGTACACCAATCAAACGTGGATGCCCAAGTTTTGTTCTTCTAGGTTGTAGCATTCGTTTGCAGGAACAGTTAGAAATTATAGGTTTCACTCGGTTTTCTCCTATATTGACAGATGCAGTTAGAACTCTAAATCAAACACGGTTTGTGCTAGCTTCTTGAAACTTGACACAGTAAAGTAGTTCTACGTTCTATCTCTAAGGTTTGTTTCCTCTTGTGTCCTAAAGCTGGGACTGGCGAATAACACTTATACTGAAAGGGGTTGCCAAACTTCCAACACACTAGAGTCTCCTGAAATCTCAACATATATTTTTTCATCCAATCTTCATGATACTTTCAAGTAATGATCAGTACACCAATCCCACTTGGATGCCAAAGTTTAGTTCTCCTAGATTGAAGCATTCTTTTGGAGTAACAGTTTGAATTTTTAGGTTTCACTCTGTTTTCTCCTATATTGACAAATGTAGTACGAACTCTAAATCAAACACGGTTTGTGCTAGCTTCTTGAAACTTGAAACAGTAAAGTAGTTCTACATTCTATTTTTATTTTTTGTTTCCTCTGGATGTAGACCTAAGCAGAGACTGACGAAAGGCACATTCAATGAAAGGCGTTGTTAGGCTTCCAAAATACTACAGTCTCCTGAAATCTCAACATATTTTTTTTCCGACCTTCATGATAATTTCAAGTAATGAGCAGTACACCAATAAAACGTGGATGTTCAAGTTCCGTTCTCCTAGGTTGAAGCATTCTTTTGCAGTAACAGTTTGAATTTTTAGTTTTCACTCTGTTTTCTCCTATATTGACAGATGCAGTTCGAACTCTAAATCAAACATGGTTTGTGCTAGCTTCTTGAAACTTGACACAATAAAGTAGTTCTACGTTCTATCTCTAAGGTTTGGTTCCTCTTGATGTAGCCTTAAGCAGAGACCGGCGAATAACCCTTTCAATGTAAGGCGTTGTTAAGCTTCCAAAAAACTACGGTCTCCTGAAATCTCAACATATATTTTTTCATCCAATCTTCATGATTCTTTCAAGTATTGATCAGTACACCAATCAAACGTGGATGCCCAAGTTTTGTTCTTCTAGGTTGTAGCATTCGTTTGCAGGAACAGTTAGAAATTATAGGTTTCACTCTGTTTTCTCCTATATTGACAGATGCAGTTAGAACTCTAAATCAAACACGGTGTGTGCTAGCTTCTTGAAACTTGACACAATAAAGTAGTTCTACGTTCTATCTCTAAGGTTTGTTTCCTCTTGTATCCTAAAGCTGGGACTGGCGAATAACACTTATACTGAAAGGGGTTGCCAAACTTCCAACACACTAGAGTCTCCTGAAATCTCAACATATATTTTTTCATCCAATCTTCATGATACTTTCAAGTAATGATCAGTACACCAATCCCACTTGGATGCCAAAGTTTAGTTCTCCTAGATTGAAGCATTCTTTTGGAGTAACAGTTTGAATTTTTAGGTTTCACTCTGTTTTCTCCTATTTTGACAAATGTAGTTCGAACTCTAAATCAAACACGGTTTGTGCTAGCTTCTTGAAACGTGAAACAGTAAAGTAGTTCTACATTCTATTTTTATTTTTTGTTTCCTCTGGATGTAACCTAAGCAGAGACTGACGAAAGGCACATTCAATGAAAGGCGTTGTTAGGCTGCCAAAATAATACAGGCTCCTGAAATCTCAACATATTTTTTTTTCCGACCTTCCTGATAATTTCAAGTAATGAGCAGTACACCAATAAAACGTGGATGTTCAAATTCCGTTCTCCTAGGTTGAAGCATTCGTTTGCAGTAACAGTTTGAATTTTTAGTTTTCACTCTGTTTTCTCCTATATTGACAGATGCAGTTCGAACTCTAAATCAAACATGGTTTGTGCTAGCTTCTTGAAAGTTGACACAATAAAGTAGTTCTACGTTCTATCTCTAAGGTTTGTTTCCTCTTGATGTAGCCTTAAGCAGAGACCGGCGAATAACACTTTCAATGAAAGGCGTTGTTAAACTTCCAGAAAACTACCGTCTCCTGAAATCTCAACATATATTTTTTCATCCAATCTTCATGATTCTTTCAAGTATTGATCCGTACACCAATCAAACGTGGATGCCCAAGTTTTGTTCTTCTAGGTTGTAGCATTCGTTTGCAGGAACAGTTAGAAATTATAGGTTTCACTCTGTTTTCTCCTATATTGACAGATGCAGTTAGACCTCTAAATCAAACACGGTTTGTGCTAGCTTCTTGAAACTTGACACAATAAAGTAGTTCTACGTTCTATCTCTAAGGTTTGTTTCCTCTTGTATCCTAAAGCTGGGACTGGCGAATAACACTTATACTGAAAGGGGTTGCCAAACGTCCAACACACTAGAGTCTCCTGAAATCTCAACATATATTTTTTCATCCAATCTTCATGATACTTTCAAGTAATGATCAGTACACCAATCCCACTTGGATGCCAAAGTTTAGTTCTCCTAGATTGAAGCATTCTTTTGGAGTAACAGTTTGAATTTTTAGGTTTTCCTCTGTTTTCTCCTATATTGACAAATGTAGTTCGAACTCTAAATCAAACACGGTTTGTGCTAGCTTCTTGAAACTTGAAACAGTAAAGTAGTTCTACATTCTATTTTTATTTTTTGTTTCCTCTGGATGTAGACCTAAGCAGAGACTGACGAAAGACACATTCAATGAAAGGCGTTGTTAGGCTGCCAAAATACTACAGTCTCCTGAAATCTCAACATATTTTTTTTTCCGACCTTCATGATAATTTCAAGTAATGATCAGTACACCAATAAAACGTGGATGTTCAAGTTCCGTTCTCCTAGGTTGAAGCATTCGTTTGCAGTAACAGTTTGAATTTTTAGTTTTCACTCTGTTTTCTCCTATATTGACAGATGCAGTTCGAACTCTAAATCAAACATGGTTTGTGCTAGCTTCTTGAAACTTGACACAATAAAGTAGTTCTACGTTCTATCTCTAAGGTTTGTTTCCTCTTGATGTAGCCTTAAGCAGAGACCGGCGAATAACACTTTCAATGAAAGGCGTTGTTAAGCTTCCAAAAAACTACCGTCTCCTGAAATCTCAACATATATTTTTTCAATCAATCTTCATGATTCTTTCAAGTATTGATCAGTACACCAATCAAACGTGGATGCCCAAGTTTTGTTCTTCTAGGTTGTAGCATTCGTTTGCAGGAACAGTTAGAAATTATAGTTTCACTCTGTTTTCTCCTATATTGTCAGATGCAGTTAGAACTCTAAATCAAACACGGTTTGTGCTAGCTTCTTGAATCTTGACACAATAAAGTAGTTCTATGTTCTATCTCTAAGGTTTGTTTCCTCTTGTATCCTAAAGCTGGGACTGACGAATAACACTTATACTGAAAGGGGTTGCCAAACTTCCAACACACTAGAGTCTCCTGAAATCTCAACATATATTTTTTATTCCAATCTTCATGATACTTTCAAGTAATGATCAGTACACCAATCCCACTTGGATGCCAAAGTTTAGTTCTCCTAGATTGAAGCATTCTTTTGGAGTAACAGTTTGAATTTTTAGGTTTCACTCTGTTTTCTCCTATATTGACAAATGTAGTTCGAACTCTAAATCAAACACGGTTTGTGCTGGCTTCTTGAAACTTGAAACAGTAAAGTAGTTCTACATTCTATTTTTATTTTTTGTTTCCTCTGGATGTAGACCTAAGCAGAGACTGACGAAAGACACATTCAATGAAAGGCGTTGTTAGGCTGCCAAAATACTACAGGCTCCTGAAATCTCAACATATTTTTTTTTTCCGACCTTCATGATAATTTCAAGTAATGAGCAGTACACCAATAAAACGTGGATGTTCAAGTTCCGTTCTCCTAGGTTGAAGCATTCGTTTGCAGTAACAGTTTGAATTTTTAGTTTTCACTCTGTTTTCTCCTATATTGACAGATGCAGTTCGAACTCTAAATCAAACATGGTTTGTGCTAGCTTCTTGAAACTTGACACAATAAAGTAGTTCTACGTTCTATCTCTAAGGTTTGTTTCCTCTTGATGTAGCCTTAAGCAGAGACCGGCGAATAACACTTTCAATGAAAGGCGTTGTTAAGCTTCCAAGAAACTACCGTCTCCTGAAATCTCAACATATATTTTTTCATCCAATCTTCATGATTCCTTCAAGTATTGATCAGTACACCAATCAAACGTGGATGACCAAGTTTTGTTCTTCTAGGTTGTAGCATTCGTTTGCTAAAACAGTTAGAAATTATAGGTTTCACTCTGTTTTCTCCTATATTGACAGATGCAGTTAGAACTCTAAATCAAACACGGTTTGTGCTAGCTTCTTGAAACTTGACACAATAAAGTAGTTCTACGTTCTATCTCTAAGGTTTGTTTCCTCTTGTATCCGAAAGCTGGGACTGGCGAATAACACTTATACTGAAAGGGGTTGCCAAACTTCCAACACACTAGAGTCTCCTGAAATCTCAACATATATTTTTTCATCCAATCTTCATGATACTTTCAAGTAATGATCAGTACACCAATCCGACTTGGAAGCCAAAGTTTAGTTCTCCTAGATTGAAGCATTCTTTTGGAGTAACAGTTTGAATTTTTAGGTTTTACTCTGTTTTCTCCTATATTGACAAATGTAGTTCGAACTCTAAATCAAACACGGTTTGTGCTGGCTTCTTGAAACTTGAAACAGTAAAGTAGTTCTACATTCTATTTTTATTTTTTGTTTCCTCTGGATGTAGACCTAAGCAGAGACTGACGAAAGACACATTCAATGAAAGGCGTTGTTAGGCTGCCAAAATACTACATGCTCCTGAAATCTCAACATATTTTTTTTTCCGACCTTCATGATAATTTCAAGTAAAGAGCAGTAAACCAATAAAACGTGGATGTTCAAGTTCCGTTCTCCTAGGTTGAAGCATTCGTTTGCAGTAACAGTTTGAATTTTTAGTTTTCACTCTGTTTTCTCCTATATTGACAGATGCAGTTCGAACTCTAAATCAAACATGGTTTGTGCTAGCTTCTTGAAACTTGACACAATAAAGTAGTTCTACGTTCTATCTCTAAGGTTTGTTTCCTCTTGATGTAGCCTTAAGCAGAGACCGGCGAATAACACTTTCAATGAAAGGCGTTGTTAAGCTTCCAAGAAACTACCGTCTCCTGAAATCTCAACATATATTTTTTCATCTAATCTTCATGATTCTTTCAAGTATTGATCAGTACACCAATCAAACGTGGATGCCCAAGTTTTGTTCTTCTAGGTTGTAGCATTCGTTTGCAGGAACAGTTAGAAATTATAGGTTTCACTCTGTTTTCTCCTATATTGACAGATGCAGTTAGAACTCTAAATCAAACACGGTTTGTGCTAGCTTCTTAAAACTTGACACAATAAAGTAGTTCTACGTTCCATATCTAAGGTTTGTTTCCTCTTGTATCCTAAAGCTGGGACTGGCGAATAACACTTATACTGAAAGGGGTTGCCAAACTTCCAACACACTAGAGTCTCGTGAAATCTCAACATATATTTTTTCATCCAATCTTCATGATACTTTCAAGTAATGATCAGTACACCAATCCCACTTGGATGCCAAAGTTTAGTTCTCCTAGATTGAAGCATTCTTTTTGAGTAACAGTTTGAATTTTTAGGTTTCACTCTGTTTTCTCCTATATTGAAAAATGTAGTTCGAACTCTAAATCAAACCCGGTTTGTGCTAGCTTCTTGAAACTGGAAACAGTAAAGTAGTTCAACATTCTATTTTCATTTTTTGTTTCCTGTGGATGTAGACCTAAGCAGAGACTGACGAAAGACACATTCAATGAAAGGCGTTTTAGGCTGCCAAAATACTACAGGCTCCTGAAATCTCAACATATTTTTATTTCCAACCTTCACGATAATTTCAAGTAATGAGCAGTACACCAATAAAACGTGGATGTTCAAGTTCCGTTCTCCTAGGATGAAGCATTCGTTTGCAGTAACAGCTTGAATTTTTAGTTTTCACTCTGTTTTCTCCTATATTGACAGATGCAGTTCGAACTCTAAATCAAACATGGTTTGTGCTAGCTTCTTGAAACTTGACACAATAAAGTAGTTCTACGTTCTATCTCTAAGGTTTGTTTCCTCTTGATGTAGCCTTAAGCAGAGACTGGCGAATAACACTTTCAATGAAAGGCGTTGCTAAGCTTCCAAAAAACTACCGTCTCCTGAAATCTCAACATGCATTTTTTCATCCAATCTTCATGATTCTTTCAAGTATTGATCAGTACACCAATCAAACGTGGATGCCCAAGTTTTGTTCTTCTAGGTTGTAGCATTCGTTTGCAGTAACAGTTAGAAATTATAGGTTTCACTCTGTTTTCTCCTATATTGACAGATGCAGTTAGAACTCTAAATCAAACACGGTTTGTGCTAGCTTCTTGAAACTTGACACAATAAAGTAGTTCTACGTTCTATCTCTAAGGTTTGTTTCTTCTTGTATCCTAAAGCTGGGACTGGCGAATAACACTTATACTGAAAAGGGTTGCCAAACTTCCAACACACTAGAGTCTCGTGAAATCTCAACATATATTTTTTCATCCAATCTTCATGATACTTTCAAGTAATGATCAGTACACCAATCCCACTTGGATGCCAAAGTTTAGTTCTCCTAGATTGAAGCATTCTTTTGGAGTAACAGTTTGAATTTTTAGTTTTTACTCTGTTTTCTCCTATATTGACAAATGTAGTTCGAACTCTAAATCAAACACGGTTTGTGCTAGCTTCTTGAAACTTGAAACAGTAAAGTAGTTCTACATTCTATTTTTACTTTTTGTTTCCTCTGGATGTAGACCTAAGCAGAGACTGACGAAAGACACATTCAATGAAAGGCATTGTTAGGCTGCCAAAATCCTACAGGCTCCTGAAATCTCAACATATTTTTATTTCCAACCTTCACGATAATTTCAAGTAATGAGAAGTACACCAATAAAACGTGGATGTTCAAGTTCCGTTCTCCTAGGTTGAAGCATTCGTTTGCAGTAACAGCTTGAATTTTTAGTTTTCACTCTGTTTTCTCCTATATTGACAGATGCAGTTCGAACTCTAAATCAAACATGGTTTGTGCTAGCTTCTTGAAACTTGACACAATAAAGTAGTTCTACGTTCTATCTCTAAGGTTTGTTTCCTCTTGATGTAGCCTTAAGCAGAGACTGGCGAATAACACTTTCAATGAAAGGCGTTGCTAAGCTTCCAAAAAACTACCGTCTCCTGAAATCTCAACATATATTTTTTCATCCAATCTTCATGATTCTTTCAAGTATTGATCAGTACACCAATCAAACGTGGATGCCCAAGTTTTGTTCTTGTAGGTTGTAGCATTCGTTTGCAGGAACAGTTAGAAATTATAGGTTTCACTCTGTTTTCTCCTATATTGACAGATGCAGTTAGAACTCTAAATCAAACACGGTTTGTGCTAGCTTCTTGAAACTTGACACAATAAAGTAGTTCTACGTTCTATCTCTAAGGTTTGTTTCCTCTTGTATCCTAAAGCTGGGACTGGCGAATAACACTTATACTGAAAGGGGTTGCCAAACTTCCAACACACTAGAGTCTCGTGAAATCTCAACATATATTTTTTCATCCAATCTTCATGATACTTTCAAGTAATGATCAGTACACCAATCCCACTTGGATGCCAAAGTTTAGTTCTCCTAGATTGAAGCATTCTTTTGGAGTAACAGTTTGAATTTTTAGTTTTCACTCTGTTTTCTCCTATATTGACAAATGTAGTTCGAACTCTAAATCAAACACGGTTTGTGCTAGCTTCTTGAAACTTGAAACAGTAAAGTAGTTCTACATTCTATTTTTACTTTTTGTTTCCTCTGGATGTAGACCTAAGCAGAGACTGACGAAAGACACATTCAATGAAAGGCATTGTTAGGCTGCCAAAATACTACAGGCTCCTGAAATCTCAACATATTTTTTTTTCCGACCTTCATGATAATTTCAAGTAATGAGCAGTACACCAATAAAACGTGGATGTTCAAGTTCCGTCTCCTAGGTTGAAGCATTCGTTTGCAGTAACAGTTTGAATTTTTAGTGTTCACTCTATTTTCTCCTATATTGACAGATGCAGTTCGAACTCTAAATCAAACATGGTTTGTGCTAGCTTCTTGAAAATTGACACAATAAAGTAGTTCTACGTTCTATCTCTAAGGTTTGTTTCCTCTTGATGTAGCCTTAAGCAGAGACTGGCGAATAACACTTTCAATGAAAGGCGTTGTTAAGCTTCCATAAAACTACCGTCTGCTGAAATCTCAACATGCATTTTTTCATCCAATCTTCATGATTCTTTCAAGTATTGATCAGTACACCAATCAAACGTGGATGCCCAAGTTTTGTTCTTCTAGGTTGTAGCATTCGTTTGCAGGAACAGTTAGAAATTATAGGTTTCACTCTGTTTTCTCCTATATTGACAGATGCAGTTAGAACTCTAAATCAAACACGGTTTGTGCTAGCTTCTTGAAACTTGACACAATAAAGTAGTTCTACGTTCTATCTCTAAGGTTTGTTTTCTCTTGTATCCTAAAGCTGGGACTGGCGAATAACACTTATACTGAAAGGGGTTTCCAAACTTCCAACACACTAGAGTCTCCTGAAATCTCAACATATATTTTTTCATCCAATCTTCATGATACTTTCAAGTAATGATCAGTACACCAATCCCACTTGGATGCCAAAGTTTAGTTCTCCTAGATTGAAGCATTCTTTTGGAGTAACAGTTTGAATTGTTAGGTTTCACTCTGTTTTCTCCTATATTGACAAATATAGTTCGAAGTCTAAATCAAACACGGTTTGTGCTATCTTCTTGAAACTTGAAACAGTAAAGTAGTTCTACATTCTATTTTTATTTTTTGTTTCCTCTGGATGTAGACCTAGGCAGAGACTGAGGAATGACATATTCAATAAAAGGCGTTGTTAGGCTGCCAAAATACTACAGTCTCCTGAAATCTCAACATATTTTTTTTCCCACCTTCATGATAATTTCAAGTAATGAGCAGTACACCAATAAAACGTGGATGTTCAAGTTTCGATCTCCTAGGTTGAAGCATTCTTTTGCAGTAACAGTTTGAATTTTTAGTTTTCACTCTCTTTTCTCCTATATTGACAGATGCAGTTCGAACTCTAAATCAAACATGGTTTCTGCTAGCTTCTTGAAACTTGACACAATAAAGTAGTTCTAAGTTCTATCTCTAAGGTTTCTTTCCTCTTGATGTAGCCTTAAGCAGAGACTGGCGAATAACACTTTCAATGAAAGGCGTTGCTAAGCTTCCAAAAAACTACCGTTTCCTGAAATCTCAACATATATTTTTTCATCCAATCTTCATGATTCTTTCAAGTATTGATCAGTACACCAATCAAACGTGGATGCCCAAGTTTTGTTCTTGTAGGTTGTAGCATTCGTTTGCAGGAACAGTTAGAAATTATAGGTTTCACTCTGTTTGCTCCTATATTGACAGATGCAGTTAGAACTCTAAATCAAACACGGTTTGTGCTAGCTTCTTGAAACTTGACACAGCAAACTAGTTGTACGTTCTATCTCCAAGGTTTGTTTCCTCTTGTATCCTAAAGCTGGGACTGGCGAATAACACTTATACTGAAAGGGGTTTCCAAACTTCCAACACACTAGAGTCTTCTGAAATCTCAACATATATTTTTTCATCCAATCTTCATGATACTTTCAAGTAATGATCAGTACACCAATCCCACTTGGATGCCAAAGTTTAGTTCTCCTAGATGGAAGCATTCTTTTGGAGTAAGAGTTTGAATTTTTAGGTTTCACTCTGTTTTCTCCTATATTGACAAATGTAGTTCGAACTCTAAATCAAACACGGTTTGTGCTAGCTTCTTGAAAGTTGAAACAGTAAAGTAGTTCTACATTCTATTTTTATTTTTTGTTTCCTCTGGATGTAGACCTAAGCATAGACTGACGAAAGACACATTCTATGAAAGGCGTTGTTAGGCTGCCAAAATACTACAGTTCCTGAAATCTCTACATATTTTTTTTTCCGACCTTCATGATAATTTCAAGTAATGAGCAGTACACCAATAAAACGTGGATGTTCAAGTTTCGTTCTCCTAGGTTGAAGCATTCGTTTGCAGTAACAGTTTGAATTTTTAGTTTTCACTCTGTTTTCTCCTATATTGACAGATGCAGTTGGAACTCTAAATCAAACATGGTTTGTGCTAGCTTCTTGAAACTTGACACAATAAAGTAGTTCTACGTTCTATCTCTAAGGTTTGTTTTCTCTTGATGTAGCCTTAAGCAGAGGCTGGCGAATAACACTTTCAATGAAAGGCGTTGTTAAGCTTCCAAAAAACTACCGTCTCCTGAAATCTCAACATATATTTTTTCATCCAATCTTCATGATTCTTTCAAGTATTGATCAGTACACCAATCAAACGTGGATGCCCAAGTTTTGTTCTTCTAGGTTGTAGCATTCGTTTGCAGGAACAGTTAGAAATTATAGGTTTCACTCTGTTTTCTCCTATATTGACAGATGCAGTTAGAACTCTAAATCAAACACGGTTTGTGCTAGCTTCTTGAAACTTGACACAATAAAGTAGTTCTACTTTCTATCTCTAACTTTTGTTTCCTCTTGTATCCTAAAGCTGGGACTGGCGAATAACACTTATACTGAAAGGGGTTTCCAAACTTCCAACACACTAGAGTCTCCTGAAATCTCAACATATAATTTTTCATCCAATCTTCATGATATTTTCAAGTAATGATCAGTACACCAATCCCACTTGGATGCCAAAGTTTAGTTCTCCTAGATTGAAGCATTCTTTTGGAGTAACAGTTTGAATTGTTAGGTTTCACTCTGTTTTCTCCTATATTGACAAATATATTTCGAACTCTAAATCAAACACGGTTTCTGCTAGCTTCATGAAACTTGAAACAGTAAAGTAGTTCTACATTCTATTTTTATTTTTTGTTTTTTCTGGATTTAGACCTAAGCAGAGACTGAGGAAAGACATATTCAATGGAAAGTGTTGTTAGGCTGCCAAAATACTACAGTCTCCTGAAATCTCAACATATTTTTTTTCCCACCTTCATGATAATTTCAAGTAATGAGCAGTACACCAATAAACCGTGGATGTTCAAGTTTCATTCTCCTAGGTTGAAGCATTCGTTTGCATTAACAGCTTGAATTTTTAGTTTTCACTCTGTTTTCTCCTATATTGACAGATGCAGTTCGAACTCTAAATCAAACATGGTTTGTGCTAGCTTCTTGAAACTTGACACAATAAAGTAGTTCTACGTTCTATCTCTAAGGTTTGTTTCCTCTTGATGTAGCCTTAAGCAGAGACCGGCGAATAACACTTTCAATGAAAGGCGTTGTTAAGCTTCCAAAAAACTACCGTCTCCTGAAATCTCAACATATATTTTTTCATCCAATCTTCATGATTCTTTCAAGTATTGTTCAGTACACCAATCAAACGTGGATGCCCAAGTTTTGTTCTTCTAGGTTGTAGCATTCGTTTGCAGGAACAGTTAGAAATTATAGGTTTCACTCTGTTTTCTCCTATATTGACAGATGCAGTTAGAACTCTAAATCAAACACGGTTTGTGCTAGCTTCTTGAAACTTGACACAATAAAGTAGTTCTACGTTCTATCTCTAAGGTTTGTTTCCTCTTGTTTCCTAAAGCTGGGACTGGCGAATAACACTTATACTGAAAGGGGTTGCAAAACTTCCAACACACTAGAGTCTCCTGAAATCTCAACATATATTTTTTCATCCAATCTTCATGATACTTTCAAATGATCAGTACACCAATCCCACTTGGATGCCAAAGTTTAGTTCTCCTAGATTGAAGCATTCTTTTGGACTAACAGTTTGAATTGTTAGGTTTCACTCTGTTTTCTCCTATATTGACAAATATAGTTCGAACTCTAAATCAAACACGGTTTGTGCTAGCTTCTTGAAACTGAAAACAGTAAAGTACTTCTACATTCTATTTTTATTTTTTGTTTCCTCTGGATGTAGACCTAAGCAGAGACTGAGGGAAAGACATATTCAATGGAAGGTGTTGTTAGGCTGCAAAAATACTACAGTCTCCTGAAATCTCAACATATTTTTTTCCCACCTTCATGATAATTTCAAGTAATGAGCAGTACACCAATAAAACGTGGATGTTCAAGTTTCGTTCTCCTAGGTTGAAGAATTCGTTTGCAGTAACAGCTTGAATTTTTAGTTTTCACTCTGTTTTCTCCTATATTGACAGATGCAGTTCGAACTCTAAATCAAACATGGTTTGTGCTAGCTTCTTGAAACTTGACACAATAAAGTAGTTCTACGTTCTATCTCTAAGGTTTGTTTCCTCTTGATGTAGCCTTAAGCAGAGACCGGCGAATAACACTTTCAATGAAAGGCGTTGTATAGCTTCCAAAAAACTACCGTCTCCTGAAATCTCAACATATATTTTTTCATCCAATCTTCATGATTCTTTCAAGTATTGATCAGTACACCAATCAAACGAGGATGCCCAAGTTTTGTTCTTCTAGGTTGTAGCATTCGTTTGCAGGAACAGTTAGAAATTTATAGGTTTCACTCTGTTTTCTCCTATATTGACAGATGCAGTTAGAACTCTAAATCAAACACGGTTTGTGCTAGCTTCTTGAAACTTGACACAATAAAGTAGTTCTACGTTCTATATCTAAGGTTTGTTTCCTCTTGTATCCTAAAGCTGGGACTGGCGAATAACACTTATACTGAAAGGGGTTGCCAAACTTCCAACACACTAGAGTCTCCTGAAATCTCAACATATATTTTTTCATCCAATCTTCATGATGCTTTCAAGTAATGATCAGTACACCAATCCCACTTGGATGCCAAAGTTTAGTTCTCCTAGATTGAAGCATTCTTTTGGAGTAACAGTTTGAATTTTTAGGTTTCACTCTGTTTTCTCCTATATTGACAAATGTAGTTCGAACTCTAAATCAAACAGGGTTTGTGCTAGCTTCTCTTGAAACTTGAAACAGTAAAGTAGTTCTACATTCTATTTTTATTTTTTCTTTCCTCTGGATGTAGACCTAAGCAGAGACTGATGAAAGACACATTCTATGAAAGGCGTTGTTAGGCTGCCAAAATACTACAGTCTCCTGAAATCTCTACATATATTTTTTTTCCGACCTTCATGATAATTTCAAGTAATGAGCAGTACACCAATAAAACGTGGATGTTCAAGTTTCGTTCTCCTAGGTTGAAGCATTCGTTTGCAGTAACAGTTTGAATTTTTAGTTTTCACTCTGTTTTCTCCTATATTGACAGATGCAGTTCGAACTCTAAATTCAAACATGGTTTGTGCTAGCTTCTTGAAACTTGACACAATAAAGTAGTTCTACGTTCTATCTCTAAGGTTTGTTTTCTCTTGATGTAGCCTTAAGCAGAGACTGGCGAATAACACTTTCAATGAAAGGCGTTGTTAAGCTTCCAAAAAACTACCGTCTCATGAAATCTCAACATATATTTTTTCATCCAATCTTCATGATTCTTTCAAGTATTGATCAGTACACCAATCAAACGTGGATGCCCAAGTTTTGTTCTTCTAGGTTGTAGCATTCTTTTGCAGGAACAGTTAGAAATTATAGGTTTCACTCTGTTTTCTCCTATATTGACAGATGCAGTTAGAACTCTAAATCAAACACGGTTTGTGCTAGCTTCTTGAAACTTGACACAATAAAGTAGTTCTACTTTCTATCTCTAACTTTTGTTTCCTCTTGTATCCTAAAGCTGGGACTGGCGAATAACACTTATACTGAAAGGGGTTTCCAAACTTCCAACACACTAGAGTCTCCTGAAATCTCAACATATATTTTTCATCCAATCTTCATGATACTTTCAAGTAATGATCAGTACACCAATCCCACTTGGATGCCAAAGTTTAGTTCTCTAGATTGAAGCATTCTTTTGGAGTAACAGTTTGAATTGTTAGGTTTCACTCTGTTTTCTCCTATATTGATAAATATATTTCGAACTCTAAATCAAACACGGTTTCTGCTAGCTTCATGAAACTTGAAACAGTAAAGTAGTTCTACATTCTATTCTTATTTTTTGTTTTTTCTGGTTTTAGACCTAAGCAGAGACTGAGGAAAGACATATTCAATGGAAAGTGTTGTTAGGCTGCCAAAATACGACAGTCTCCTGAAATCTCAACATATTTTTTATCCCACCTTCATGATAATTTCTAGTAATGAGCAGTACACCAATAAAACGTGGATGTTCAAGTTTCGTTCTCCTAGGTTGAAGCATTCGTTTGCAGTAACAGCTTGAATTTTTAGTTTTCACTCTGTTTTCTCCTATATTGACAGATGCAGTTCGAACTCTAAATCAAACATGGTTTGTGCTAGCTTCTTGAAACTTGACACAATAAAGTAGTTCTACGTTCTATCTCTAAGGTTTGTTTCCTCTTGATGTAGCCTTAAGCAGAGACCGGCGAATAACACTTTCAATGAAAGGCGTTGTTAAGCTTCCAAAAAACTACCGTCTCCTGAAATCTCAACATATATTTTTTCATCCAATCTTCATGATTCTTTCAAGTATTGATCAGTACACCAATCAAACGTGGATGCCCAAGTTTTGTTCTTCTACGTTGTAGCATTCGTTTGCAGGAACATTTAGAAATTATAGGTTTCACTCTGTTTTCTCCTATATTGAACAGATGCAGTTAGAACTCTAAATCAAACACGGTATTTGCTAGCTTCTTGAAACTTGACACAATAAAGTATTTTACGTTCTATCTCTAAGGTTGTTTCCTCTTGTATCCTAAAGCTGGGACTGGCGAATAACACTTATACGGAAAGGGGTTGCCAAACTTCCAACACACTAGAGTCTCGTGAAATCTCAACATATATTTTTAGATCCAATCTTCATGATACTTTCAAGTAATGATCAGTACACCAATCCCACTTGGATGCCAAAGTTTAGTTCTCCTAGATTGAAGCATTCTTTCGGAGTAACAGTTTGAATTTTTAGGTTTCACTCTGTTTTCTCCTATATTGACAAATGTAGTTCGAACTCTAAATCAAACACGGTTTGTGCTAGCTTCTTGAAACTTGAAACAGTAAAGTAGTTCTACATTCTATTTTTATTTTTTGTTTCCTCTGGATGTAGACCTAAGCAGAGACTGACGAAAGACACATTCAATGAAAGGGGTTGTTAGGCTGCCAAATAATACAGTCTCCTGAAATCTCAACATAGTTTTTTTTTCCGACCTTCATGATGATTTCATGTAATCAGCAGTACACCAATAAAACGTGGATGTTCAAGTTTCGTTCTCCTAGCTTGAAGCATTCGTTTGCAGTAACAGTTTAAATTTTTAGTTTTCACTCTGTTTTCTCCTATATTGACAGATGCAGTTCGAACTCTAAATCAAACATGGTGTGTGCTAGCTTCTTGAAACTTGACACAATAAAGTAGTTCTACGTTCTATCTCTAAGGTTTGTTTCCTCTTGATGTAGCCTTAAGCAGAGACTGGCGAATAACACTTTCAATGAAAGGCGTTGTTAAGCTTCCAAAAAACTACCGTCTCCTGAAATCTCAACATATATTTTTCATCCAATCTTCATGATTCTTTCAAGTATTGATCAGTACACCAATCAAACGTGGATGCCCAAGTTTTGTTCTTCTAGGTTGTAGCATTCGTTTGCAGGAACAGTTAGAAATTATAGCTTTCACTCTGTTTTCTCCTATATTGACAGATGCAGTTAGACTCTAAATCAAACCACGGTTTGTGCTAGCTTTTTGAAACTTGACACAATAAGTAGTTCTACGTTCTATCTCTAAGGTTTGTTTCCTCTTGTATCCTAAAGCTGGGACTGGCGAATAACACTTATACTGAAAGGGGATGCCAAACTTCCAACACACTAGAGTCTCCTGAAATCTCAACATATATTTTTTCATCCAATCTTCATGATACTTTCAAGTAATGATCAGTACACCAATCCCACTTGGATGCCTAAGATTAGTTCTCCTAGATTGAAGCATTCTTTTGGAGTAACAGTTTGAATTCTTAGGTTTCACTCTGTTTTCTTTTACATTGACAAATGTAGTTCGAACTCTAAATCAAACACGGTTTGTGCTAGCTTCTTGAAACTTGAAACAGTAAAGTAGTTCTACATTCTATTTTTATTTTTTGTTTCCTCTGGATGTAGACCTAAGCAGAGACTGACGAAAGACACATTCAATGAAAGGGGTTGTTAGGCTGCCAAAATAATACAGTCTCCTGAAATCTCAACATAGTTTTTTTTTCCGACCTTCATGATGATTTCATGTAATCAGCAGTACACCAATAAAACGTGGATGTTCAAGTTTCGTTCTCCTAGCTTGAAGCATTCGTTTGCAGTAACAGTTTGAATTTTTTAGTTTTCACTCTGTTTTCTCCTATATTGACAGATGCATTTCGAACTCTAAATCAAACATGGTTTGTGCTACCTTCTTGAAACTTGACACAATAAAGTAGTTCTACGTTCTATCTCTAAGGTTTGTTTCCTCTTGATGTAGCCTTAAGCAGAGACTGGCGAATAACACTTTCAATGAAAGGCGTTGTTAAGCTTCCAAAAAACTACCGTCTCCTGAAATCTCAACATATATTTTTTCATCCAATCTTCATGATTCTTTCAAGTATTGATCAGTACACCAATCAAACGTGGATGCCCAAGTTTTGTTCTTCTAGGTTGTAGCATTCGTTTGCAGGAACAGTTAGAAATTATAGGTTTCACTCTGTTTTCTCCAAAATTGACAGATGCAGTTACAACTCTAAATGAAACACGGTTTGTGCTAGCTTCTTGAAACTTGACACAATAAAGTAGTTCTACGTTCTATCTCTAAGGTTTGTTTCCTCCTGTATCCTAAAGCTGGGACTGGCGAATAACACTTATACTGAAAGGGGTTGCCAAACTTCCAACACACTAGAGTCTCCTGAAATCTCAACATATATTTTTTCATCCAATCTTCATGATACTTTCAAGTAATGATCAGTACACCAATCCCACTTGGATGCCAAAGTTTAGTTCTCCTAGATTGAAGCATTCTTTTGGAGTAACAGTTTGAATTTTTAGGTTTCACTCTGTTTTCTCCTATATTGACAAATGTAGTTCGAACTCTAAATCAAACAGGGTTTGTGCTAGCTTCTTGAAACTTGAAACAGTAAAGTAGTTCTACATTCTATTTTTATTTTTTGTTTCCTCTGGATGTAGACCTAAGCAGAGACTGACGAAAGACACATTCAATGAAAGGCCTTGTTAGGCTGCCAAAATACTACATTCTCCTGAAATGTCAACATATTTTTTTTTCCGACCTTCATGATGATTTCATGTAATCAGCAGTACACCAATAAAACGTGGATGTTCAAGTTTCGACTCCTAGGTTGAAGCATTCGTTTGCAGTAACAGTTTGAATTTTTAGTTTTCACTCTGTTTTCTCCTATATTGACAGATGCAGTTCGAACTCTAAATCAAACATGGTTGGTGCTAGCTTCTTGAAACTTGACACAATAAAGTAGTTCTACGTTCTATCTCTAAGGTTTGTTTCCTCTTGATGTAGCCTTAAGCAGAGATTGGCGAATAACACTTTCAATGAAAGGCGTTGTTAAGCTTCCAAAAAACTACCGTCTCCTGAAATCTCAACATATATTTTTTCATCCAATCTTCATGATTCTTTCAAGTATTGATCAGTACACCAATCAAACGTGGATGCCCAAGTTTTGTTCTTCTAGGTTGTACCATTCGTTTGCAGGAACAGTTAGAAATAATAGGTTTCACTCTGTTTTCTCCTATATTGACAGATGCAGTTAGAACTCTAAATCAAACACGGTTTGTGCTAGCTTCTTGAAACTTGACACAATAAAGTAGTTCTACGTTCTATCTCTAAGGTTTGTTTCCTCTTGTATCCTAAAGCTGGGACTGGCGAATAACACTTATGCTGAAAGGGGTTGCCAAACTTCCAACACACTAGAGTCTCCTGAAATCTCAACATATATTTTTTCATCCAATCTTCATGATACTTTCAAGTAATGATCAGTACACCATTCCACTTGGATGCCAAAGTTTAGATCTCCTAGATTGAAGCATTCTTTTGGAGTAACAGATTGAATTTTTAGGTTTCACTCTGTTTTCTCCTATATTGACAAATGTAGTTCGAACTCTAAATCAAACACGGCTTGTGCTAGCTTCTTGAAACTTGAAACAGTAAAGTAGTTCTACATTCTATTTTTATTTTTTGTTTCCTCTGGATGTAGACCTAAGCAGAGACTGACGAAAGACACATTCAATGAAAGGCGTTGTTAGGCTGCCAAAATACTACAGTATCCTGAAATCTCAACATATTTTTTTTCCGACCTTCATGATAATTTCAAGTAATGAGCAGTACACCAATAAAACGTGGATGTTCAAGTTTCGTTCTCCTAGCTTGAAGCATTCGTTTGCAGTAACAGTTTGAATTTTTAGTTTTCACTCTGTTTTCTCCTATATTGACAGATGCAGTTCGAACTCTAAATCAAACATGGTTTGTGCTAGCTTCTTGAAACTTGACACAATAAAGTAGTTCTTCGTTCTATCTCTAAGGTTTGTTTCCTCTTGATGTAGCCTTAAGCAAAGACTGGCGAATAACACTTTCAATGAAAGGCGTTGTTAAGCTTCCAAAAAACTACCGTCTCCTGAAATCTCAACATATATTTTTTCATCCAATCTTCAAGATTCTTTCAAGTATTGATCAGTACACCAATCAAACGTGGATGCCCAAGTTTTGTTCTTCTAGGTTGTAGCATTCGTTTGCAGGAACAGTTAGAAATTATAGGTTTCACTCTGTTTTCTCCTATATTGACAGATGCAGTTAGACTCTAAATCAAACACGGTTTGTGCTAGCTTCTTGAAACTTGACACAATAAAGTAGTTCTACGTTCTATCTCTAAGGTTTGTTTCCTCTTGTATCCTTAAGGTGGGACTGGCGAATAACACTTATATTGAAAGGGGTTGCCAAACTTCCAACACACTAGAGTCTCCTGAAATCTCAACATATATTTTTTCATCCAATCTTCATGATACTTTCAAGTAATGATCAGTACTCAATCCCACTTGGATGCCAAAGTTTAGTTCTCCTAGATTGAAGCATTCTTTTGGAGTAACAGTTTGAATTTTTAGGTTTCACTCTGTTTTCTCCTATATTGACAAATGTAGTTCGAACTCTAAATCAAACACGGTTTGTGCTAGGTTCTTGAAACTTGAAACAGTCAAGTAGTTCTACATTCTATTTTTATTTTTTGTTTCCTCTGGATGTAGACCTAAGCAGAGACTGACGAAAGACACATTCAATGAAAGGCATTGTTAGGCTGCCAAAATAATACAGTCTCCTGAAATCTCAACATATTTTTTTTTCCGACCTTCATGATAATTTCAAGTAATGAGCAGTACACCAATAAAACGTGGATGTTCAAGTTTCGTTCTCCCTCGTTGAAGCATTCGTTTGCAGTAACAGTTTGAATTTTTAGTTTTCACTCTGTTTTCTCCTATATTGACAGATGCAGTTCGAACTCTAAATCAAACATGGTTTGTGCTAGCTTCTTGAAACTTGACACAATAAAGTAGTTCTACGTTCTATCTCTAAGGTTTGTTTCCTCTTGATGTAGCCTTAAGCAGAGACTGGCGAATAACACTTTCAATGAAAGGCGTTGTTAAGCTTCCAAAAAACTACCGTCTCCTGAAATCTCAACATATATTTTTTCATCCAATCTTCATGATTCTTTCAAGTATTGATCAGTCCACCAATCAAACGTGGATGCCCAAGTTTTGTTCTTCTAGGTTGTAGCATTCGTTTGCAGGAACAGTTAGAAATTATAGGTTTCACTCTGTTTTCTCCTATATTGACAGATTCAGTTAGACTCTAAATCAAACACGGTTTGTGCTAGCTTCTTGAAACTTGACACAATAAAGTAGTTCTACGTTCTATCTCTAAGGTTTGTTTCCTCTTGTATCCTAAAGCTGGGACTGGCGAATAACACTTATACTGAAAGGGGTTGCCAAACTTCCAACACACTAGAGTCTCCTGAAATCTCAACATATATTTTTTCATCCAATCTTCATGATACTTTCAAGTAATGATCAGTACACCAATCCCAATTGGATGCCAAAGTTTAGTTCTCCTAGATAGAAGCATTCTTTTGAAGTAACAGTTTGAATTTTTAGGTTTCACTCTGTTTTCTCCTATATTGACAAATGTAGTTCGAACTCTAAATCAAACACGGTTTGTGCTAGCTTCTTGAAACTTGAAACAGTAAAGTAGTTCTACATTCTATTTTTATTTTTTGTTTCCTCTGGATGTAGACCTAAGCAGAGACTGACGAAAGACACATTCAATGAAAGGCGTTGTTAGGCTGCCAAAATACTACAGTCTCCTGAAATCTCAACATATTTTTTTTCCGACCTTCATGATGATTTCAAGTAATCAGCAGTACACCAATAAAACGTGGATGTTCAAGTTTCGTTCTCCTAGCTTGAAGCATTCGTTTGCAGTAACAGTTTGAATTTTTAGTTTTCACTCTCTTTTCTCCTATATTGACAGATGCAGTTCGAACTCTAAATCAAACATGGTTTGTGCTAGCTTCTTGAAACTTGACACAATAAAGTAGTTCTACGTTCTATCTCTAAGGTTGGTTTCCTCTTGATGTAGCCTTAAGCAGAGACTGGCGAATAACACTTTCAATGAAAGGCGTTGTTAAGCTTCCAAAAAACTACCGTCTCCTGAAATCTCAACATATATTTTTTCATCCAATCTTCATGATTCTTTCAAGTATTGATCAGTACACCAATCAAACGTGGATGCCCAAGTTTTGTTCTTCTAGGTTGTAGCATTCGTTTGCAGGAACAGTTAGAAATTATAGGTTTCACTCTGTTTTCTCCTATATTGACAGATGCAGTTAGAACTCTAAATCAAACACGGTTTGTGCTAGCTTCTTGAAACTTGACACAATAAAGTAGTTCTACGTTCTATCTCTAAGGTTTGTTTCCTCTTGTATCCTAAAGCTAGGACTGGCGAATAACACTTATACTGAAAGGGTTGCCAAACTTCCAACACACTAGAGTCTCCTGAAATCTCAACATATATTTTTTCATCCAATCTTCATGATACTTTCAAGTAATGATCAGTACACCAATCCCACTTGGATGCCAAAGTTTAGTTCTCCTAGATTGAAGCATTCTTTTGGAGTAACAGTTTGAATTTTTAGGTTTCACTCTGTTTTCTCCTATATTGACAAATGTAGTTCGAACTCTAAATCAAACACGGCTTGTGCTAGCTTCTTGAAACTTGAAACAGTAAAGTAGTTCTACATTCTATTTTTATTTTTTGTTTCCTCTGGATGTAGACCTAAGCAGAGACTGACGAAAGACACATTCAATGAAAGGCGTTGTTAGGCTGCCAAAATACTACAGTCTCCTGAAATCTCAACATATTTTTTTTCCGACCTTCATGATAATTTCAAGTAATGAGCAGTACACCAATAAAACGTGGATGTTCAAGTTTCGTTCTCCTAGCTTGAAGCATTCGTTTGCAGAAACAGTTTGAATTTTTAGTTTTCACTCTGTTTTCTCCTATATTGACAGATGCAGTTCGAACTCTAAATCAAACATGGTTTGTGCTAGCTTCTTGAAACTTGACATAATAAAGTAGTTCCTCGTTCTATCTCTAAGGTTTGTTTCCTCTTGATGTAGCCTTAAGCAGAGACTGGCGAATAACACTTTCAATGAAAGGCGTTTGTTAAGCTTCCAAAAAACTACCGTCTCCTGAAATCTCAACATATATTTTTTCATCCAATCTTCAAGATTCTTTCAAGTATTGATCAGTACACCAATCAAACGTGGATGCCCAAGTTTTGTTCTTCTAGGTTGTAGCATTCGTTTGCAGGAACAGTTAGAAATTATAGGTTTCACTCTGTTTTCTCCTATATTGACAGATGCAGTTAGACTCTAAATCAAACACGGTTTGTGCTAGCTTCTTGAAACTTGACACAATAAAGTAGTTCTACGTTCTATCTCTAAGGTTTGTTTCCTCTTGTATCCTTAAGGTGGGACTGGCGAATAACACTTATATTGAAAGGGGGTTGCCAAACTTCCAACACACTAGAGTCTCCTGAAATCTCAACATATATTTTTTCATCCAATCTTCATGATACTTTCAAGTAATGATCAGTACTCAATCCCACTTGGATGCCAAAGTTTAGTTCTCCTAGATTGAAGCATTCTTTTGGAGTAACAGTTTGAATTTTTAGGTTTCACTCTGTTTTCTCCTATATTGACAAATGTAGTTCGAACTCTAAATCAAACACGGTTTGTGCTAGGTTCTTGAAACTTGAAACAGTCAAGTAGTTCTACATTCTATTTTTATTTTTTGTTTCCTCTGGATGTAGACCTAAGCAGAGACTGGATGAAAGACACATTCAATGAAAGGCGTTGTTAGGCTGCCAAAATACTACAGTCTACTGAAATCTCAACATATTTTTTTCCGACCTCATGATAATTTCAAGTAATGAGCAGTACACCAATAAAACGTGGATGTTCAAGTTTCGTTCTCCTAGGTTGAAGCATTCGTTTGCAGTAACAGTTTGAATTTTTAGTTTTCACTCTCTTTTCTCCTATATTGACAGATGCAGTTCGAACTCTAAATCAAACATGGTTTGTGCTAGCTTCTTGAAACTTGACACAATAAAGTAGTTCTACGTTCTATCTCTAAGGTTTGTTTCCTTTTGATGTAGCCTTAAGCAGAGACTGGCGAATAACACTTTCAATGAAAGGCGTTGTTAAGCTTCCAAAAAACTACCGTCTCCTGAAATCTCAACATATATCTTTTCATCCAATCTTCATGATTCTTTCAAGTATTGATCAGTACACCAATCAAACGTGGATGCCCAAGTTTTGTTCTTCTAGGTTGTAGCATTCGTTTGCAGGAACAGTTAGAATTTATAGGTTTCATTCTGTTTTCTCCTATATTGACAGATGCAGTTAGAACTCTAAATCAAACACGGTTTGTGCTAGCTTCTTGAAACTTGACACAGTAAAGTAGTTCTACGTTCTATCTCTAAGGTTTGTTTCCTCTTGTATCCTAAAGCTGGGACTGGCGAATAACACTTATACTGAAAGGGGTTGCCAAACTTCCAACACACTAGAGTCTCCTGAAATCTCAACATATATTTTTTCATCCAATCTTCATGATACTTTCAAGTAATGGTCAGTACACCAATCCCACTTGGATGCCAAAGTTTAGTTCTCCTAGCTTGAAGCATTCGTTTGCAGTAACAGTTTGAATTTTTAGTTTTCACTCTGTTTTCTCCTATATTGACAGATGCAGTTCGAACGCTAAATCAAACATGGTTTGTGCTAGCTTCTTGAAACTTGACACAATAAAGTAGTTCTACGTTCTATCTCTAAGGTTTGTTTTCTCTTGATGTAGCCTTAAGCAGAGACTGGTGAATAACACTTTCAATAAAAGGCGTTGTTAAGCTTCCAAAAAACTACCGTCTCCTGAAATCTCAACATATATTTTTTCATCCAATCTTCATGATTCTTTCAAGTATTGATCAGTACACCAATCAAACGTGGATGCCCAAGTTTTGTTCTTCTAGGTTGTAGCATTCGTTTGCAGGAACAGTTAGAAATTATAGGTTTCACTCTGTTTTCTCCTATATTGACAGATGCAGTAAGAACTCTAAATCATACACGGTTTCTGCTAATTTCTTGAAACTTGACACAATAAAGTAGTTCTACGTTCTATCTCTAAGGTTTGTTTCCTCTTGTATCCTAAAGCTGGGACTGGCGAATAACACTTATACTGAAAGGGGTTGCCAAACTTCCAACACACTAGAGTCTCCTGAAATCTCAACATATACTTTTTCATCCAATCTTCATGATACTTTCAAGTAATGATCAGTACACCAAATCCCAATTGGATGCCAAAGTTTAGTTCTCCTAGATAGAAGCATTCTTTTGGAGTAACAGTTTGAATTTTTAGGTTTCACTCTGTTTTTCTCCTATATTGACAATTGTAGTTCGAACTCTAAATCAAACACGGTTTGTGCTAGCTTCTTGAAACTTGAAACAGTAAAGTAGTTCTACATTCTATTTTTATTTTTTGTTTCCTCTGGAATGTAGACCTAAGCAGAGACTGATGAAAGACACATTCAATGAAAGGCGTTGTTAGGCTGCCAAATACTACAGTCTCCTGAAATCTCAACATATTTTTTTTCCGACCTTCATGATAATTTCAAGTATGAGCAGTACACCAATAAAACGTGGATGTTCAACTTTTGTTCTCCTAGGTTGAAGCATTCGTTTGCAGTAACAGTTTGAATTTTTAGTTTTCACTCTGTTTTCTCCTATATTGACAGATGCAGTTCGAACTCTAAATCAAACATGGTTTGTGCTAGCTTCCTGAAACTTGACACAATAAAGTAGTTCTACGTTCTATCTCTAAGGTTGGTTTCCTCTTGATGTAGCCTTAAGCGGAGACTGGCGAATAACACTTTAAATGAAAGGCGTTGTTAAGCTTCCAAAAAACTACCGTCTCCTGAAATCTCAACATATATTTTTTCATCCAATCTTCATGATTCTTTCAAGTATTGATCAGTACACCAATCAAACGTGGATGCCCAAGTTTTGTTCTTCTAGGTTGTAGCATTCGTTTGCAGGAACAGTTAGAAATTATAGGGTTTCACTCTGTTTTCTCCTATATTGACAGATGCAGTTAGACTCTAAATCAAACACGGTTTGTGCTAGCTTCTTGAAACTTTGACAACAATAATGTAGTTCTACGTTCTATCTCTAAGGTTTGTTTTTTCTTGTATCCTAAAGCTGGGACTGGTGAATAACACTTATACTGAAAGGGGTTGCCAAACTTCCAACACACTAGAGTCTCCTGAAATCTCAACATATATCTTTTCATCCAATCTTTCATGATACTTTCAAGTAATGATCAGTACACCAATCCCACTTGGATGCCAAAGTTTAGATCTCCTAGATTGAAGCATTCTTTTGGAGTAATAGATTTGAATTTTTAGGTTTCACTCTGTTTTTCTCCTATATTGACAAATGTAGTTCGAACTCTAAATCAAACACGGCTTGTGCTAGCTTCTTGAAACTTGAAACAGTAAAGTAGTTCTACATTCTATTTTTATTTTTTGTTTCCTCTGGATGTAGACCTAAGCAGAGACTGACGAAAGACACATTCAATGAAAGGCGTTGTTAGGCTGCCAAAATACTACAGTCTCCTGAAATCTCAACATATTTTTTTTCCGACCTTCATGATAATTTCAAGTAATGAGCAGTACACCAA
This sequence comes from Callospermophilus lateralis, assembly GCF_048772815.1. Taxonomy (NCBI): domain Eukaryota; kingdom Metazoa; phylum Chordata; class Mammalia; order Rodentia; family Sciuridae; genus Callospermophilus; species Callospermophilus lateralis. Next base: position 41,970 of record NW_027517274.1, read on the forward strand.
TAAAACGTGGATGTTCAAGTTTCGTTCTCCTAGGTTGAAGCATTCGTTTGCAGTAACAGTTTGAATTTTTAGTTTTCACTCTGTTTTCTCCTATATTGACAGATGCAGTTCGAACTCTAAATCAAACATGGTTTGTGCTAGCTTCTTGAAACTTGACACAATAAAGTAGTTCTACGTTCTATCTCTAAGGTGGTTTCCTTTTTTTTTTTTTTTTTCTTAGGATACATACCAAGGATCTTTTATTCCTTATTTTTTCTCTCCACATGGTCCTGGAATAAACCCAGGCTTCTTTTTTTTTTTTTTTTTTTTTAATTAATTTTTATTGTAGGTTGTTCAAAACATTACATAGTTTTTGATATATCATAATTCACACTTTGAATCAAGTGGGATATGAACTCCCATTTTTACCCCATATACAGATTGCAGAATCACATCAGTTGCACATTGATTTACATATTGCCATTCTGGAGTCTGTTGTATTCTGCTGCCTTTCCCATCCTCCGCTATCCCCCCTCCCCCTCCCCTCCCCTCTTCTCTCTCTACCCCCTCTACTGTAATTCATTCTCCCCCTTATATTTTCCCTCCTTTCCCCTCACTTCCTCTTTTATGTAATTTTGTATACCCCTGAGGGTCTCCTTCCATTTACATGCAATTTCCCTTCTCTCTCCCTTTCCCTCCACCTCTCATCCCTGTTTAATGTTAATCTTCTTTTCATGCTCTTCTTCCCTACTCTGTTCTTAGTAACTCTCCTTATATCAAAGAAGACATTTGGCATTTGTTTTTAAGGGATTGGCTAGCTTCACTTAGCATAATCTGCTCTAATGCCATCCATTTCACTCCAAATTCTATGATTTTGTCATTTCTTAATGCAGAGTAATACACCATTGTGTATAAATGCCACATTTTTTTTATCCATTCGTCTATTGAAGGCCATCTAGGTTGGTTCCACAGTCTTGCTATTGTGAATTGTGCTGCTATGAACATGGATGTAGCAGTGTCCCTATAGTGTGCTCTTTTTAGGTCTTTAGGGAATAGACCGAGTAGTGGAATAGCTGGATCAAATGGTGGTTCCATTCCGAGCTTTCCAAGAAATCTCCATACTGCTTTCCAAATTCGCCGCACCAATTTGCAGTCCCACCAGCAATGTACAAGAGTACCCTTTTCTCCACATCCTCGCCAGCACTTGCTGCTGTTTGACTTCCTAATGGCTGCCAATCTTACTGGAGTGAGATGGTATCTTAGGGTGGTTTTGATTTGCATTTCTCTGAGCTGCTAGAGATGGTGAGCATTTTTTCATATACTTGTTGATTGATTGTATGTCCTCCTCTGAGAAATTTCTGTTCAGGTCCTTGGCCCATTTGTTGATTGGGTTATTCGTTATCTCATTGTCTAATTTTTTAGTTCTTTGTATATTCTGGATATTAGGGCTCTGTCTGAAGTGTGAGGAGTAAAGATTTGTTCCCAGGACGTAGGCTCCCTATTCACCTCTCTTATTGTTTCTTTTGCTGAGAAAAAACTTTTTAGTTTTAGTAAGTCCCATTTGTTGATTCTAGTTATTAACTGTTGTGCTATGGGTGTCCTATTGAGGAATTTGGAGCCCGACCCCACAGTATGTAGATCATAGCCAACTTTTTCTTCTATCAGACGCCATGTCTCTGATTTGATATCAAGTTCCTTGATCCACTTTGAGTTAACTTTTGTGCATGGCGAGAGAAAGGGATTCAGTTTCATTTTGTTGCATATGGATTTCCAGTTTTCCAACACCATTTGTTGAAGATGCTATCCTTCTTCCATTTCATGCCTTAAGCAGAGACTGGCGAATAACACTTTCAATGAAAGGCGTTGTTAAGCTTCCAAAAAACTACCGTCTCCTGAAATCTCAACATATATTTTTTCATCCAATCTTCATGATTCTTTCAAGTATTGATCAGTACACCAATCAAACGTGGATGCCCAAGTTTTGTTCTTCTAGGTTGTAGCATTCGTTTGCAGGAACAGTTAGAAATTATAGGTTTCACTCTGTTTTCTCCTATATTGACAGATGCAGTTAGAACTCTAAATCAAACACGGTTTGTGCTAGTTTCTTGAAACTTGACACAATAAAGTAGTTCTACGTTCTATCTCTAAGGTTTGTATCCTCTTGTATCCTAAAGCTGGGACTGGCGAATAACACTAATACTGAAAGGGGTTGCCAAACTTCCAACACACTAGAGTCTCCTGAAATCTCAACATATATTTTTTCATCCATCTTCATGATACTTTCAAGTAATGATCAGTACACCAATCCCACTTGGATGCCAAAGTTTAGTTCTCCTAGATTGAAGCATTCTTTTGAGTAACAGTTTGAATTTTTAGGTTTCACTCTGTTTTCTCCTATATTGACAAATGTAGTTCGAATTCTAAATCAAACACGGTTTGTGCTAGCTTCTTGAAACTTGAAAGAGTAAAGTAGTTCTACATTTTATTTTTATTTTTTGTTTCCTCTGGATGGAGACCTAAGGAGAGACTGATGAAAGACACATCCAGTGAAAGGCATTGTTAGGCTGCCATAATACTACAGTCTCCTGAAAATCTCAACATATTTTTTTTTCCGACCTTCATGATAATTTCAAGTAATGAGCAGTACACCAATAAAACGTGGATGTTCAAGTTTCGTTCTCCTAGGTTGAAGCATTCGTTTGCAGTAACAGTTTGATTTTTACGTTTCACTCTGTTTTCTCCTATATTGACAGATGCAGTTCGAACTCTAAATCAAACATGGTTTGTGCTACCTTCTTGAAACTTGACACAATAAAGTAATTCTACGTTCTATCTCTAAGGTTTGTTTCCTCTTGATGTAGCCTTAAGCAGAGACTGGCGGATAACACTTTCAATGAAAGGCGTTGTTAAGCTTCCAAAAAACTACCGTCTCCTGAAATCTCAACATATATGTTTTCATCCAATCTTCATGATTCTTTCAAGTATTTGATCAGTACACCAATCAAACGTGGATGCCCAAGTTTTGTTCTTCTAGGTTGTAGCATTCGTTTGCAGGAACAGTTAGAAATTATAGGTTTCTCTCTGTTTTCTCCTATATTGACAGATGCAGTTAGAACTCTAAATCAAACACGGTTTGTGCTAGCTTCTTTGAAACTTGACACATAAAGTAGTTCTACGTTCTATCTCTAAGGTTTGTTTCCTCTTGTATCCTAAAGACTGGGACTGGCGAATACAACTTATACTAAGGGGTTGCCAAAATTCCAACACACTAGAGTCTCCTGAAATCTCAACATATATTTTTTCATCCAATCTTCATGATACTTTCAAGTAATGATCAGTACACCAATCCCACTTGGATGCCAAAGTTTAGTTCTCCTAGATTGAAGCATTCTTTTGGAGTAACAGTTTGAATTTTTAGGTTTCACTCTGTTTTCTCCTATATTGACAAATGTAGTTTGAACTCTAAATCAAACACGGTTTGTGCTAGCTTCTTGAAACTTGAAACAGTAAAGTAGTTCTACATTCTATTTTTATTTTTTGTTTCCTCTGGATGTAGACCTAAGCAGAGACTGACGAAAGACACATTCAATGAAAGGCGTTGTTAGGCTGCCAAAATACTACAGTCTCCTGAAATATCAACATATTTTTTTTTTCCGACCTTCATGATCATTTCATGTAATCAGCAGTACACCATTAAAACGTGGATGTTCAAGTTTCGTTCTCCTAGGTTGAAACATTCGTTTGCAGTAACAGTTTGAATTTTTAGTTTTCACTCTGTTTTCTCCTATATTGACAGATGCAGTTCGAACTCTAAATCAAACATGGCTTGTGCTAGCTTCTTGAAACTTGACACAATACAGTAGTTCTACGTTCTATCTCTAAGGTTTGTTTCCTCTTGATGTAGCCTTAAGCAGAGACTGGCGAATAACACTTTCAATGAAAGGCGTTGTTAAGCTTCCAAAAAACTACCGTCTCCTGCTATCTCAGCATATATTTTTTCATCCAATCTTCATGATTCTTTCAAGTATTGATCAGTACACCAATCAAACGTGGATGCCCAAGTTTTGTTCTTCTAGGTTGTAGCATTCCTTTGCAGGAACAGTTAGAAATTATAGGTTTC
>NW_027517275.1:0-46066 GCF_048772815.1 Callospermophilus lateralis
CAGTAACAGTTTGAATTTATAGCTGTGTTTGGAATTCTAAATCAAACACGGTTTGTGCTAGCTCCTTGAAACTTGACCAAATGAAGTAGTTCTAAGTTCTATCTCTATGGTTTGTTTCCTCTTGAAGTACCCAATGCAGAGACTGGCGAAAAACACTTTCGTTGGAAAGGGGTTGCCAAGCTTCCAAAAAACTACTAGTTTGCTGAAATCTCAGCAAACATTTTTTCACCAAAACTTGATGATACTTGGTGGTAATAATGAGTTCACTAAGCCCACTTGGCTGCCCAATTTTTACTCTTCTAGGTTCAAGCGTTCGTTTCCAGTAACACTTTGAAATTTTAGGTTTCACTCTGTTTTCTGCTATATAGATAGATGTGTTTGAAACTCTAAATCAAACACGGTTTGTGCAGGCTCCTTGAAACTTGACAAAATGAAGTAGTTGTTAGTTCTATCTCTATGGTTTTTTTCCTCTTGAAGTACCCCATGCAGAGACTGGCGAAAATCACTTTCGTTTGAAAGGGGTTGCCAAGCTTCCAAAAAACTACTAGTTTGCTGAAATCTCAGCAAACATTTTTTCACCAAATCTTGATGATACTTGGTGGTAATGATCAGTTCACTAATCCCACTTGGCTGCCCAAATTTTATTCTTCTAGGTTGAAGCTTTCGTTTCCAGTGACTGTTTGAATTTTTAGGTTTCACTCTGTTTTCTGCTATATAGATAGATGTGTTTGAAACTCTAAATCAAACACGGTTTGTGCTAGCTCCTTGAAACTTGACCAAATGAAGTAGTTCTAAGTTCTATCTCTATGGTTTGTTTCCTGTTGAAGTACCCCATGCAGAGACTGGCGAAAAACACTTTCGTTGGAAAGGGGTTGCCAAGCTTCCAAAAAACTACTAGTTTGCTGAAATCTCAGCAAACATTTTTTCACCAAATCTTGATGATACTTGGTGGTAATGATCAGTTCACTAATCCCACTTGACTGCCCAACTTTCACTCTTCTAGGTTCAAGCGTTCGTTTCCAGTAACACTTTGAAATTTTAGATTTCACTCTGTTTTCTGCTATATAGATAGATGTGTTTGAAACTCTAAATCAAACACGGTTTGTGCTAGCTCCGTGAAACTTGACAAAATGAAGTAGTTCTAAGTTCTATCTCTATGGTTTGTTTCCTCTTGAAGTACCCCATGCAGAGACTGGCGAAGAACACTTTCGTTTGAAAGGGGTTGCCAAGCTTCCAAAAAACTTCTCGTTTGCTGAAATCTCAGCAAACATTTTTTCACCAAATCTTGATGATACTTGGTGGTAATGATCAGTTCACTAAGCCCACTTGGCTGCCCAATTTTCACTTTTCTAGGTTCAAGCGTTCGTTTCCAGTAACAGTTTGAATTTTTAGGTTTCACTCTGTTTTCTGTTATATAGATAGATGTGTTTGAAACTCTAAATCAAACACGGTTTGTGCTAGCTCCGTGAATCTTGACAAAATGAAGTAGTTCTAAGTTCTATCTCTATGGTTTATTTCCTCTTGAAGTACCCCATGCAGAGACTGGCGAAGAACACTTTCGTTTGAAAGGGGTTGCCAAGCTTCCAAAAAACTACTAGTTTGCTGAAATCTCAGCAAACATTTTTTCACCAAATCTTGATGATACTTGGTGGTAATGATGAGTTCACTAAGCCCACTTGGCTGCCCAATTTTTACTCTTCTACGTTCAAGCGTTCGTTTCCAATAACACTTTGAAATTTTAGGTTTCACTCTGTTTTCTGCTATATAGATAGATGTCTTTGAAACTCTAAATCAAACACGGTTTGTGCTAGCTCCTTGAAACTTGACAAAATGAAGTAGTTGTAAGTTCTATCTCTATGGTTTTTTTCCTCTTGAAGTACCCCATGCAGAGACTGGCGAAAATCACTTTCGTTTGAAAGGGGTTGCCAAGCTTCCAAAAAACTACTAGTTTGCTGAAATCTCAGCAAACATTTTTTCACCAAATCTTGATGATACTTGGTGGTAATGATCAGTTCACTAATCCCACTTGGCTGCCCAAATTTTATTCTTCTAGGTTGAAGCTTTCGTTTCCAGTGACTGTTTGAATTTTTAGGTTTCACTCTGTTTTCTGCTATATAGATAGATGTGTTTGAAACTCTAAATCAAACACCGTTTGTGCTAGCTCCTTGAAATTTGACGAAATGAAGTAGTTCTAAGTTCTATCTCTGTGGTTTGTTTCCTCTTGAAGTACCCCATGCAGAGACTGGCGAAAAACACTTCCGTTTGAAAGGGGTTGCCAAGCTTCCAAAAAACTGCTAGTTTGCTGAAATCTCAGCAAACATTTTTTCACCAAATCTTGATGATACTTGGTGGTAATGATCAGTTCACTAATCCCACTTGGCTGCCCAAATTTTATTCTTCTAGTTTGAAGCTTTCGTTTCCAGTAACAGTTTGAATTTTTAGTTTTCACTCTGTTTTCTCCTACATAGATAGCTGTGTTTGGAATTCTAAATCAAAACACGGTTTGTGCTAGCTCCTTGAAACTTGACCAAATGAAGTAGTTCTAAGTTCTATCTCTATGGTTTGTTTCCTCTTGAAGTACCCCATGCAGAGACTGGCGAAAAACACTTTCGTTGGAAAGGGGTTGCCAAGCTTCCAAAAAAATACTCGTTTGCTGAAATCTCAGCAAACATTTTTTCACCAAATCTTGATGATACTTGGTGGTAATGATGAGTTCACTAATCCCACTTGGCTGCCCAACTTTCACTCTTCTAGGTTCAAGCGTTCGTTTCCAGGAACAGTTTGAATTTTTAGGTTTCACTCTGTTTTCTGCTATATAGATAGATGTGTTTGAAACTCTAAATCAAACACGGTTTGTGCTAGCTCCGTGAAACTTGACATAATGAAGTAGTTCTAAGTTCTATCTCTATGGTTTGTTTCCTCTTGAAGTACGCCATGCAGAGACTGGCGAAGAACACTTTCATTTGAAAGGGGTTGCCAAGCTTCCAAAAAACTACTCGTTTGCTGAAATCTCAGCAAACATTTTTTCACCAAATCTTGATGATACTTGGTGGTAATGATCAGTTCACTAAGCCCACTTGGCTGCCCAATTTTCACTCTTCTAGGTTCAAGCGTTCGTTTCCAGTAACACTTTGAATTTTTAGGTTTCACTCTGTTTTCTGCTATATAGATAGATGTGTTTGAAACTCTAAATCAAACACGGTATGTGCTAGCTCCTTGAAACTTGACAAAATGAAGTAGTTGTTAGTTCTATCTCTATGGTTTTTTTCCTCTTGAAATACGCCATGCAGAAACTGGCGAAAAACACTTTCGTTTGAAAGGGCTTGCCAAGCTTCCAAAAAACTACTAGTTTGCTGAAATCTCAGCAAACATTTTTTCACCAAATCTTGATGATACTTGGTGGTAATGATCAGTTCACTAATCCCACTTGGCTGCCCAACTTTCACTCTTCTAGGTTCAAGCGTTCGTTTCCAGTAACAGTTTGAATTTTTAGGTTTCACTCTGTTTTCTGCTATATAGATAGATGTGTTTGAAACTCTAAATCAAACACGGTTTGTGCTAGCTCCGTGAAACTTGACAAAATGAAGGAGTTCTAAGTTCTATCTCGATGGTTTGTTTCCTCTTGAAGTACCCCATGCAGAGACTGGCGAAGAACACTTTCGTTTGAAAGGGGTTGCCAAGCTTCCAAAAAATTACTCGTTTGCTGAAATCTCAGCAAACATTTTTTCACCAAATCTTGATGATACTTGGTGGTAATGATCAGTTCACTAATCCCACTTGGCTGCCTAATTTTTATTCTTCTAGGTTGAAGCATTCGTTTCCAGTAACAGTTTGAATTATTAGGTTTCACTCTGTTTTCTCCTACATAGATAGCTGTGTTTGGAATTCTAAATCAAACACGGTTTGTGCTAGCTCCTTGAAACTTGACCAAATGAAGTAGTTCTAAGTTCTATCTCTATGGTTTGTTTCCTCTTGAAGTACCCCATGCAGAGACTGGCGAAAAACACTTTCGTTGGAAAGGGGTTGCCAAGCTTCCAAAAAACTACTAGTTTGCTGAAATCTCAGCAAACATTTTTTCACCAAAACTTGATGATACTTGGTGGTAATGATCAGTTCACTAAGCCCACTTGGCTGCCCAATTTTCACTCTTCTAGGTTCAAGCGTTCGTTTCCAGTAACACTTTGAATTTTTAGGTTTCACTCTGTTTTCTGCTATATAGATAGATGTGTTTGAAACTCTAAATCAAACACGGTTTGTGCTAGCTCCTTGAAACTTGACAAAATGAAGTAGTTCTAAGTTCTATCTCTATGGTTTGTTTCCTCTTGAAGTACCCCATGCAGAGACTGGCGAAAAACACTTTCGTTTGAAAGGGGTTGCCAAGCTTCCAAAAAACTACTAGTTTGCTGAAATCTCAGCAAACATTTTTTCACCAAATCTTGATGATACTTGGTGGCAATGATCAGTTCACTAAGCCCACTTGGCTGCCCAATTTTCACTCTTCTAGGTTCAAGCGTTCGTTTCCAGTAACACTTTGAATTTTTAGGTTTCACTCTGTTTTCTCCTACATAGATAGCTGTGTTTGAAACTCTAAATCAAACACGGTTTGTGCTAGCTCCTTGAAACTTGACAAAATGAAGTAGTTGTAAGTTCTATCTCTATGGTTTGTTTCCTCTTGAAGTACCCCATGCAGAGACTGGCGAAAAATACTTTCGTTTGAAAGGGGTTGCCAAGCTTCCAAAAAACTACTAGTTTGCTGAAATCTCAGCAAAAATTTTTTCACCAAATCTTGATGATACTTGGTGGTAATGGTCAGTTCACTAAGCCCACTTGGCTGCCCAATTTTCACTCTTCTAGGTTCAAGCGTTCGTTTCCAGTAACACTTTGAAATTTTAGGTTTCACTCTGTTTTCTGCTATATAGATAGATGTCTTTGAAACTCTAAATCAAACACGGTTTGTGCTAGCTCCTTGAAACTTGACAAAATGAAGTAGTTGTTAGTTCTATCTCTATGGTTTTTTTCCTCTTGAAGTACCCCATGCAGAGACTGGCGAAAAACACTTTCGTTTGAAAGGGGTTGCCAAGCTTCCAAAAAACTACTAGTTTGCTGAAATCTCAGCAAACATTTTTTCACCAAAACTTGATGATACTTGGTGGTAATGATCAGTTCACTAATCCCACTTGGGCTGCCCAATTTTTATTCTTCTAGGTTGAAGCGTTCGTTTCCAGTAACAGTTTGAATTTTTAGGTTTCACTCTGTTTTCTGCTATATAGATAGATGTGTTTGGAATTCTAAATGAAACACGGTTTGTGCTAGCTCCTTGAAACTTGACCAAATGAAGTAGTTCTAAGTTCTATCTCTATGGTTTGTTTCCTCTTGAAGTACCCCATGCAGAGACTGGCGAAAAACACTTTCGTTTTAAAGGGGTTGCCAAGCTTCCAAAAAACTACTAGTTTGCTGAAATCTCAGCAAACATTTTTTCACCAAAACTTGATGATACTTGGTGGTAATGATCAGTTCACTAAGCCCACTTGGCTGCCCAATTTTCACTCTTCTAGGTTCAAGCGTTCGTTTCCAGTAACACTTTGAATTTTTAGGTTTCACTCTGTTTTCTGCTATATAGATAGATGTGTTTGAAACTCTAAATCAAACACGGTTTGTGCTAGCTCCTTGAAACTTGACCAAATGAAGTAGTTTCTACGTTCTATCTCTATGGTTTGTTTCCTCTTGAAGTACCCCATGCAGAGACTGGCGAAAAACACTTTCGTCTTAAAGGGGTTGCCAAGCTTCCAAAAAACTACTAGTTTGCTGAAATCTCAGCAAACATTTTTTTCACCAAAACTTGATGATACTTGGTGGTAATGATCAGTTCACTAAGCCCACTTGGCTGCCCAATTTTCACTCTTCTAGGTTCAAGCGTTCGTTTCCAGTAACACTTTGAATTTTTAGGTTTCACTCTGTTTTCTGCTATATAGATAGATGTGTTTGAAACTCTAAATCAAACACGGTTTGTGCTAGCTCCTTGAAACTTGACCAAATGAAGTAGTTCTAAGTTCTATCTCTATGGTTTGTTTCCTCTGAAGTACCCCATGCAGAGACTGGCGAAAAATACTTTCGTTTGAAAGGGGTTGCCAAGCTTCCAAAAAACTACTAGTTTGCTGAAATCTCAGCAAACATTTTTTCACCAAATCTTGATGATACTTGGTGGTAATGGTCAGTTCACTAAGCCCACTTGGCTGCCCAATTTTCACTCTTCTAGGTTCAAGCGTTCGTTTCCAGTAACACTTTGAAATTTTAGGTTTCACTCTGTTTTCTGCTATATAGATAGATGTCTTTGAAACTCTAAATCAAACACGGTTTGTGCTAGCTCCTTGAAACTTGACAAAATGAAGTAGTTGTAAGTTCTATCTCTATGGTTTGTTTCCTCTTGAAGTACCCCATGCAGAGACTGGCGAAAAACACTTTCGTTTGAAACGGGTTGCCAAGCTTCCAAAAAACTACTAGTTTGCTGAAATCTCAGCAAACATTTTTTCACCAAATCTTGATGATACTTGGTGGTAATGATCAGTTCACTAATCCCACTTGGCTGCCCAATTTTTATTCTTCTAGGTTGAAGCATTCGTTTCCAGTAACAGTTTGAATTATTAGGTTTCACTCTGTTTTCTCCTACATAGATAGCTGTGTTTGGAATTCTAAATCAAACACGGTTTGTGCTAGCTTTTTGAAACTTGACCAAATGATGTAGTTGTTAGTTCTATCTCTATGGTTTGTTTCCTCTTGAAGTACCCCATGCAGAGACTGGCGAAAACACTTTCGTTTGAAAGGGGTTGCCAAGCATCCAAAAAACTACTAGTTTGCTGAAATCTCAGCAAACATTTTTTCACCAAATCTTGATGATACTTGGTGGTAATGATCAGTTCACTAAGCCCACTTGGCTGCCCAATTTTCACTCTTCTAGGTTCAAGCGTTCGTTTCCAGTAACACTTTGAATTTTTAGGTTTCACTCTGTTTTCTGCTATATAGATAGATGTGTTTGAAACTCTAAATGAAACACGGCTTGTGCTAGCTCCTTGAAACTTGACAAAATGAAGTAGTTCTAAGTTCTATCTCTATGGTTTGTTTCCTCTTGAAGTACCCCATGCAGAGACTTTCGAAAAACACTTTCGTCTTAAAGGGGTTGCCAAGCTTCCAAAAAACTACTAGTTTGCTGAAATCTCAGCAAACATTTTTTCACCAAAACTTGATGATACTTGGTGGTAATGATCAGTTCACTAAGCCCACTTGGCTGCCCAATTTTCACTCTTCTAGGTTCAAGCGTTCGTTTCCAGTAACACTTTGAATTTTTAGGTTTCACTCTGTTTTCTGTTATATAGATAGATGTGTTTGAAACTCTAAATCAAACACGGTTTGTGCTAGCTCCTTGAAACTTGACCAAATGAAGTAGTTCTAAGTTCTATCTCTATGGTTTGTTTCCTCTTGAAGTACCCCATGCAGAGACTGGCGAAAAACACTTTCGTTTGAAAGGGGTTGCCAAGCTTCCAAAAAACTACTAGTTTGCTGAAATCTCAGCAAATATTTTTTCACGAAAACTTGATGATACTTGGTGGTAATGATCAGTTCACTAAGCCCACTTGGCTGCCCAATTTTTACTCTTCTAGGTTCAAGCGTTCATTTCCAGTAACACTTTGAAATTTTAGGTTTCACTCTGTTTTCTGCTATATAGATAGATGTCTTTGAAACTCTAAATCAAACACGGTTTGTGCTAGCTTTTTGAAACTTGACCAAATGATGTAGTTGTTAGTTCTATCTCTATGGTTTGTTTCCTCTTGAAGTACCCCATGCAGAGACTGGCGAAAACACTTTCGTTTGAAAGGGGTTGCCAAGCATCCAAAAAACTACTAGTTTGCTGAAATCTCAGCAAACATTTTTTCACCAAATCTTGATGATACTTGGTGGTAATGATCAGTTCACTAAGCCCACTTGGCTGCCCAATTTTCACTCTTCTAGGTTCAAGCGTTCGTTTCCAGTAACACTTTGAATTTTTAGGTTTCACTCTGTTTTCTGCTATATAGATAGATGTGTTTGAAACTCTAAATGAAACACGGCTTGTGCTAGCTCCTTGAAACTTGACAAAATGAAGTAGTTCTAAGTTCTATCTCTATGGTTTGTTTCCTCTTGAAGTACCCCATGCAGAGACTTTCGAAAAACACTTTCGTCTTAAAGGGGTTGCCAAGCTTCCAAAAAACTACTAGTTTGCTGAAATCTCAGCAAACATTTTTTCACCAAAACTTGATGATACTTGGTGGTAATGATCAGTTCACTAAGCCCACTTGGCTGCCCAATTTTCACTCTTCTAGGTTCAAGCGTTCGTTTCCAGTAACACTTTGAATTTTTAGGTTTCACTCTGTTTTCTGCTATATAGATAGATGTGTTTGGAATTCTAAATCAAACACGGTTTGTGCTAGCTCCTTGAAACTTGACAAAATGAAGTAGTTCTAAGTTCTATCTGTATGGTTTGTTTCCTCTTGAAGTACCCCATGCAGCGACTGGCGAAAAACACTTTCGTTTTAAAGGGGTTGCCAAGCTTCCAAAAAACTACTAGTTTGCTGATATCTCAGCAAACATTTTTTCACCAAAACTTGATGATACTTGGTGGTAATGATCAGTTCACTAAGCCCACTTGGCTGCCCAATTTTCACTCTTCTAGGTTCAAGCGTTCGTTTCCAGTAACACTTTGAAATTTTAGGTTTCACTCTGTTTTCTGCTATATAGATAGATGTGTTTGAAACTCTAAATCAAACACGGTTTGTGCTAGCTCCTTGAAACTTGACAAAATGGTGTAGTTGTTAGTTCTATCTCTATGGTTTGTTTCCTCTTGAAGTACCCCATGCAGAGACTGGCGAAAAACACTTTCGTTTGAAAGGGGTTGCCAAGCTTCCAAAAAACTACTAGTTTGCTGAAATCTCAGCAAACATTTTTTCACCAAAACTTGATGATACTTGGTGGTAATGATCAGTTCACTAAGCCCACTTGGCTGCCCAATTTTTACTCTTCTAGGTTCAAGCGTTCGTTTCCAGTAACACTTTGAAATTTTAGGTTTCACTCTGTTTTCTGCTATATAGATAGATGTCTTTGAAACTCTAAATCAAACACGGTTTGTGCTAGCTCCTTGAAACTTGACAAAATAAAGTAGTTGTAAGTTCTATCTCTATGGTTTGTTTCCTCTTGAAGTACCCCATGCAGAGACTGGCGAAAAATACTTTCGTTTGAAAGGGGTTGCCAAGCTTCCAAAAAACTACTAGTTTGCTGAAATCTCAGCAAACATTTTTTCACCAAATCTTGATGATACTTGGTGGTAATGGTCAGTTCACTAAGCCCACTTGGCTGCCCAATTTTCACTCTTCTAGGTTCAAGCGTTCGTTTCCAGTAACACTTTGAAATTTTAGGTTTCACTCTGTTTTCTGCTATATAGATAGATGTCTTTGAAACTCTCAATCAAACACGGTTTGTGCTAGCTCCTTGAAACTTGACAAAATGAAGTAGTTGTAAGTTCTATCTCTATGGTTTGTTTCCTCTTGAAGTACCCCATGCAGAGACTGGCGAAAAACACTTTCGTTTGAAAGGGGTTGCCAAGCTTCCAAAAAACTACTAGTTTGCTGAAATCTCAGCAAACATTTTTTCACCAAATCTTGATGATACTTGGTGGTAATGATCAGTTCACTAATCCCACTTGGCTGCCCAATTTTTATTCTTCTAGGTTGAAGCATTCGTTTCCAGTAACAGTTTGAATTATTAGGTTTCACTCTGTTTTCTCCTACATAGATAGCTGTGTTTGGAATTCTAAATCAAACACGGTTTGTGCTAGCTCCTTGAAACTTGACCAAATGAAGTAGTTCTAAGTTCTATCTCTATGGTTTGTTTCCTCTTGAAGTACCCCATGCAGAGACTATCGAAGAACACTTTCGTTTGAAAGGGGTTGCCAAGCTTCCAAAAAACTACTCGTTTGCTAAATCTCAGCAAACATTTTTTCACCAAATCTTGATGATACTTGGTGGTAATGATCAGTTCACTAAGCCCACTTTGCTGCCCAATTTTCACTCTTCTAGGTTCAATCGTTCGTTTCCAGTAACACTTTGAAATTTTAGGTTTCACTCTGTTTTCTGCTATATAGATAGATGTGTTTGAAACTCTAAATCAAACACGGTTTGTGCTAGCTCCGTGAAACTTGACAAAATGAAGTAGTTCTAAGTTCTATCTCTATGGTTTGTTTCCTCTTGAAGTACCCCATGCACAGACTGGCGAAGAACACTTTCGTTTGAAAGGGGTTGCCAAGCTTCCAAAAAACTACTCGTTTGCTGAAATCTCAGCAAACATTTTTTCACCAAATCTTGATGATACTTGGTGGTAATGATCAGTTCACTAAGCCCACTTGGCTGCCCAATTTTCACTCTTCTAGGTTCAAGCGTTCGATTCCAGTAACACTTTGAATTTTTAGGTTTCACTCTGTTTTCTGTTATATAGATAGATGTGTTTGAAACTCTAAATCAAACACGGTTTGTGCTAGCTCCTTGAAACTTGACCAAATGAAGTAGTTCTAAGTTCTATCTCTATGGTTTATTTCCTCTTGAAGTACCCCATGCAGAGACTGGCGAAAAACACTTTCGTTTGAAAGGGGTTGCCAAGCTTCCAAAAAACCACTAGTTTGCTGAAATCTCAGCAAACATTTTTTCACCAAATCTTGATGATACTTGTTGGTAATGATCAGTTCACTAAGCCCACATGGCTGCCCAACTTTCACTCTTCTAGGTTCAAGCGTTCATTTCCAGTAACAGTTTGAATTTTTGCGTTTCACTCTGTTTTCTGTTATATAGATAGATGTGTTTGAAACTCTAAATCAAACACGGTTTGTGCTAGCTCCGTGAAACTTGACAAAATGAAGTCGTTCTAAGTTCTATCTTTATAGTTTGTTTCCTCTTGAAGTACCCCATGCAGAGACTGGCGAAAAACACTTTCGTTTGAAAGGGGTTGCCAAGCTTCCAAAAAACTACTAGTTTGCTGAAATCTCAGCAAACATTTTTTCACCAAATCTTGATGATACTTGGTGGTAATGATCAGTGCACTAATCCCACTTGGCTGCCCAATTTTTATTCTTCTAGGTTGAAGCATTCGTTTCCAGTAACAGTTTGAATTTTTAGGTTTCACTCTGTTTTCTCCTACATAGATAGCTGTGTTTGGAATTCTAAATCAAATACGGTGTGTGCTAGCTCCTTGAAACTTGACAAAATGAAGTAGTTCTAAGTTCTATCTCTATAGTTTGTTTCCTCTTGAAGTACCCCATGCAGAGACTGGCGAAAAACACTTTCGTTTTAAAGGGGTTGCCAAGCTTCCAAAAAACTACTAGTTTGCTGAAATCTCAGCAAACATTTTTTCACCGAAACTTGATGATACTTGGTGGTAATGATCAGTTCACTAAGCCCACTTGGCTGCCCAATTTTTAACTCTTCTAGGTTCAAGCGTTCGTTTCCAGTAACAGTTTGAAATTTTAGGTTTCACTCTGTTTTCTGCTATATAGATAGATGTCTTTGAAACTCTAAATCAAACACGGTTTGTGCTAGCTCCTTGAAACTTGAAAAAATGAAGTAGTTGTTAGTTCTATCTCTATGGTTTTTTTCCTCTTGAAGTACCCCATGCAGAGACTGGCGAAAAACACTTTCGTTTGAAAGGGGTTGCCAAGCTTCCAAAAAACTACTAGTTTGCTGAAATCTCAGCAAACATTTTTTCACCAAATCTTGATGATACTTGGTGGTAATGATCTGTTCACCAAGCCCACTTGGCTGCCCAAATTTTATTCTTCTAGGTTGAAGCTTTCGTTTCCAGTGACTGTTTGAATTTTTAGGTTTCACTCTGTTTTCTGCTATATAGATAGATGTGTTTGAAACTCTAAATCAAACATGGTTTGTGCTGGCTCCTTGAAACTTGACCAAATGAAGTAGTTCTAAGTTCTATCTCTATGGTTTGTTTCCTCTTGAAGTACCCCATGCAGAGACTGGCGAAGAACACTTTCGTTTGAAAGGGGTTTCCAAGCTTTTAAAAAACTACTAGTTTGCTGAAATCTCAGCAAACATTTTTTCACCAAAACTTGATGATACTTGGTGGTAATGATCAGTTCACTAAGCCCACTTGGCTGCCCAATTTTTACTCTTCTAGGTTCAAGCGTTCGTTTCCAGTAACACTTTGAAATTTTAGGTTTCACTCTGTTTTCTGCTATATAGATAGATGTCTTTGAAACTCTAAATCAAACACGGTTTGTGCTAGCTCCTTGAAACTTGATAAAATGAAGTAGTTGTTAGTTCTATCTCTATGGTTTTTTTCCTCTTGAAGTACCCCATGCAGAGACTGGCGAAAAACACTTTCGTTTGAAAGGGGTTGCCAAGCTTCCAAAAAACCACTAGTTTGCTGAAATCTCAGCAAACATTTTTTCACCAAATCTTGATGATACTTGTTGGTAATGATCAGTTCACTAAGCCCACATGGCTGCCCAACTTTCACTCTTCTAGGTTCAAGCGTTCATTTCCAGTAACAGTTTGAATTTTTGCGTTTCACTCTGTTTTCTGTTATATAGATAGATGTGTTTGAAACTCTAAATCAAACACGGTTTGTGCTAGCTCCGTGAAACTTGACAAAATGAAGTCGTTCTAAGTTCTATCTTTATAGTTTGTTTCCTCTTGAAGTACCCCATGCAGAGACTGGCGAAAAACACTTTCGTTTGAAAGGGGTTGCCAAGCTTCCAAAAAACTACTAGTTTGCTGAAATCTCAGCAAACATTTTTTCACCAAATCTTGATGATACTTGGTGGTAATGATCAGTGCACTAATCCCACTTGGCTGCCCAATTTTTATTCTTCTAGGTTGAAGCATTCGTTTCCAGTAACAGTTTGAATTTTTAGGTTTCACTCTGTTTTCTCCTACATAGATAGCTGTGTTTGGAATTCTAAATCAAATACGGTGTGTGCTAGCTCCTTGAAACTTGACAAAATGAAGTAGTTCTAAGTTCTATCTCTATAGTTTGTTTCCTCTTGAAGTACCCCATGCAGAGACTGGCGAAAAACACTTTCGTTTTAAAGGGGTTGCCAAGCTTCCAAAAAACTACTAGTTTGCTGAAATCTCAGCAAACATTTTTTCACCGAAACTTGATGATACTTGGTGGTAATGATCAGTTCACTAAGCCCACTTGGCTGCCCAATTTTTAACTCTTCTAGGTTCAAGCGTTCGTTTCCAGTAACAGTTTGAAATTTTAGGTTTCACTCTGTTTTCTGCTATATAGATAGATGTCTTTGAAACTCTAAATCAAACACGGTTTGTGCTAGCTCCTTGAAACTTGAAAAAATGAAGTAGTTGTTAGTTCTATCTCTATGGTTTTTTTCCTCTTGAAGTACCCCATGCAGAGACTGGCGAAAAACACTTTCGTTTGAAAGGGGTTGCCAAGCTTCCAAAAAACTACTAGTTTGCTGAAATCTCAGCAAACATTTTTTCACCAAATCTTGATGATACTTGGTGGTAATGATCTGTTCACCAAGCCCACTTGGCTGCCCAAATTTTATTCTTCTAGGTTGAAGCTTTCGTTTCCAGTGACTGTTTGAATTTTTAGGTTTCACTCTGTTTTCTGCTATATAGATAGATGTGTTTGAAACTCTAAATCAAACATGGTTTGTGCTGGCTCCTTGAAACTTGACCAAATGAAGTAGTTCTAAGTTCTATCTCTATGGTTTGTTTCCTCTTGAAGTACCCCATGCAGAGACTGGCGAAGAACACTTTCGTTTGAAAGGGGTTTCCAAGCTTTTAAAAAACTACTAGTTTGCTGAAATCTCAGCAAACATTTTTTCACCAAAACTTGATGATACTTGGTGGTAATGATCAGTTCACTAAGCCCACTTGGCTGCCCAATTTTTACTCTTCTAGGTTCAAGCGTTCGTTTCCAGTAACACTTTGAAATTTTAGGTTTCACTCTGTTTTCTGCTATATAGATAGATGTCTTTGAAACTCTAAATCAAACACGGTTTGTGCTAGCTCCTTGAAACTTGATAAAATGAAGTAGTTGTTAGTTCTATCTCTATGGTTTTTTTCCTCTTGAGGTACCCCATGCAGAGACTGGCGAAAAACACTTTCGTTTGAAAGGGGTTGCCAAGCTTCCAAAAAACTACTAGTTTGCTGAAATCTCAGCAACATTTTTTCACCAAATCTTGATGATACTTGGTGGTAATGATCACTTCACTAATCCCACTTGGCTGCCCAAATTTTATTCTTCTAGGTTGAAGCTTTCGTTTCCAGTGACTGTTTGAATTTTTAGTTTTCACTCTGTTTTCTCCTACATAGATAGCTGTGTTTGGAATTCTAAATCAAACACGGTTTGTGCTAGCTCCTTGAAACTTGACCAAATGAAGTAGTTCTAAGTTCTATCTCTATGGTTTGTTTCCTCTTGAAGTACCCCATGTAGAGACTGGCGAAAAACACTTTCGTTTGAAAGGGGTTGCCAAGCTTCCAAAAAACTACTAGTTTGCTGAAATCTCAGCAAACATTTTTTCACCAAATCTTGATGATACTTGGTGGTAATGATCAGTTCACTAATCCCACTTGGCTGCCCAACTTTCACTCTTCTAGGGTCAAGCGTTCGTTTCCAGTAACAGTTTGAATTTTTAGGTTTCACTCTGTTTTCTGCTATATAGATAGATGTCTTTGAAACTCTAAATCAAACACGGTTTGTGCTAGCTCCTTGAAACTTGACAGAATGAAGTAGTTGTTAGTTCTATCTCTATGTTTTTTTTCCTCTTGAAGTACCCCATGCAGAGACTGGCGAAAAACACTTTTGTTTGAAAGGGGTTGCCAAGCTTCCAAAAAACTACTAGTTTGCTGAAATCTCAGCAAACATTTTTTCACCAAATCTTGATGATACTTGGTGGTAATGATCAGTTCACTAAGCCCACTTGGCTGCCCAAATTTTATTCTTCTAGGTTGAAGATTTCGTTTCCAGTGACTGTTTCAATTTTTAGGTTTCACTCTGTTTTCTCCTATATAGATAGATGTGTTGGAAACTCTAAATCAAACACGGTTTGTGCTAGCTCCTTGAAAGTTGACCAAATGAAGTAGTTCTAAGTTCTATCTCTATGGTTTGTTTCCTCTTGAAGTACCCCATGCAGAGACTGGCGAAAAACACTTCCGTTTGAAAGGGGTTGCCAAGCTTCCAAAAAACTACTAGTTTGCTGAAATCTCAGCAAACATTTTTTCACCAAATCTTGATGAGACTTGGTGGTAATGATCAGTTTACTAATCCCACTTGGCTGCCCAACTTTCACTCTTCTAGGTTCAAGCGTTCTTTTCCAGTAACAGTTTGAATTTTTAGGTTTCACTCTGTTTTCTCCTACATAGATAGCTGTGTTTGGAATTCTAAATCAAACACGGTTTGTGCTAGCTCCTTGAAACGTGACCAAATGAAGTAGTTCTAAGTTCTATCTCTATGGTTTGTTTCTTCTTGAAGTACCCCATGCTGAGACTGGCGAAAAACACTTTCGTTTGAAAGGGGTTGCCTAGCTTCCAAAAAACTACTAGTTTGCTGAAATCTCAGCAAACATTTTTTCACCAAATCTTGATGATACTTGGTGGTAATGATCAGTTCACTAATCCCACTTGGCTGCCCAAATTTTATTCTTCTAGGTTGAAGCTTTCGTTTCCAGTAACTGTTTGAATTTTTAGGTTTCACTCTGTTTTCTCCTACATAGATAGCTGTGTTTGGAATTCTAAATCAAACACGGTTTGTGCTAGCTCCTTGAAACTTGACCAACTGACGTAGTTCTAAGTTCTATCTCTATGGTTGGTTTCCTCTTGAAGTACCCCATGCAGAGACTGGCGAAAAACACTTTCGTTTGAAAGGGGTTGCCAAGCTTCCAAAAAACTACTAGTTTGCTGAAATCTCAGCAAACATTTTTTCACCAAATCTTGATGATACTTGGTGGTAATGATCAGTTCACTAATCCCACTTGGCTGCCCAACTTTCACTCTTCTAGGTTCAAGCGTTCGTTTCCAGTAACAGTTTGAATTTTTAGGTTTCACTCTGTTTTCTGTTATATAGATAGATGTGTTTAAAACTCTAAATAAAACACGGTTTGTGCTAGCTCCGTGAAACTTGACAAAATGAAGTAGTTCTAAGTTCTATCTCTATGGTTTGTTTCCTCTTGAAGTACCCCATGCAGAGACTGGCGAAGAACACTTTCGTTTGAAAGGGGTTGCCCAGCTTCCAAAAAACTACTAGTTTGCTGAAATCTCAGCAAACATTTTTTCACCAAATCTTGATGATACTTGGTGGTAATGATCAGTTCACTAAGCCCACTTGGCTGCCCAATTTTCACTCTTCCACGTTCAAGCGTTCGTTTCCAGTAACACTTTGAATTTTTAGGTTTCACTCTGTTTTCTACTATATAGATAGATGTGTTTGGAATTCTAAATCAAACACGGTTTGTGCTAGCTCCTTGAAACTTGACAAAATGAAGTAGATCTAAGTTCTATCTGTATGGTTTGTTTCCTCTTGAAGTACCCCATGCAGCGACTGGCGAAAAACACTTTCGTTTTAAAGGGGTTGCCAAGCTTCCAAAAAACTACTAGTTTGCTGAAATCTCAGCAAACATTTTTTCACCAAAACTTGATGATACTTGGTGGTAATGATCAGTTCACTAAGCCCACTTGGCTGCCCAATTTTCACTCTTCTAGGTTCAAGCGTTCGTTTCCAGTAACACTTTGAAATTTTAGGTTTCACTCTGTTTTCTGCTATATAGATAGATGTGTTTGAAACTCTAAATCAAACACGGTTTGTGCTAGCTCCTTGAAACTTGACAAAATGATGTAGTTGTTAGTTCTATCTCTATGGTTTGTTTCCTCTTGAAGTACCCCATGCAGAGACTGGCGAAAAACACTTTCGTTTGAAAGGGGTTGCCAAGCTTCCAAAAAACTACTAGTTTGCTGAAATCTCAGCAAACATTTTTTCACCAAAACTTGATGATACTTGGTGGTAATGATCAGTTCACTAAGCCCACTTGGCTGCCCAATTTTCACTCTTCTAGGTTCAAGCGTTCGTTTCCAGTAACACTTTGAAATTTTAGGTTTCACTCTGTTTTCTGCTATATAGATAGATGTCTTTGAAACTCTAAATCAAACACGGTTTGTGCTAGCTCCTTGAAACTTGACAAAATGAAGTAGTTGTAAGTTCTATCTCTATGGTTTGTTTCCTCTTGAAGTACCCCATGCAGAGACTGGCGAAAAACACTTTCGTTTGAAAGGGGTTGCCAAGCTTCCAAAAAACTACTAGTTTGCTGAAATCTCAGCAAACATTTTTTCACCAAATCTTGATGATACTTGGTGGTAATGATCAGTTCACTAATCCCACTTGGCTGCCCAATTTTTATTCTTCTAGGTTGAAGCATTCGTTTCCAGTAACAGTTTGAATTATTAGGTTTCACTCTGTTTTCTCCTACATAGATAGATGTGTTTGGAATTCTAAATCGAACACGGTTTGTGCTAGCTCCTTGAAACTTGACCAAATGAAGTAGTTCTAAGTTCTATCTCTATGGTTTGTTTCCTCTTGAAGTACCCCATGCAGAGACTATCGAAGAACACTTTCGTTTTAAAGGGGTTGCCAAGCTTCCAAAAAACTACTCGTTTGCTAAATCTCAGCAAACATTTTTTCACCAAATCTTGATGATACTTGGTGGTAATGATCAGTTCACTAAGCCCACTTTGCTGCCCAATTTTCACTCTTCTAGGTTCAATCGTTCGTTTCCAGTAACACTTTGAAATTTTAGGTTTCACTCTGCTTTCTGCTATATAGATAGATGTGTTTGAAACTCTAAATCAAACACGGTTTGTGCTAGCTCCGTGAAACTTGACAAAATGAAGTAGTTCTAAGTTCTATCTCTATGGTTTGTTTCCTCTTGAAGTACCCCATGCACAGACTGGCGAAGAACACTTTCGTTTGAAAGGGGTTGCCAAGCTTCCAAAAAACTACTCGTTTGCTGAAATCTCAGCAAACATTTTTTCACCAAATCTTGATGATACTTGGTGGTAATGATCAGTTCACTAAGCCCACTTGGCTGCCCAATTTTCACTCTTCTAGGTTCAAGCGTTCGATTCCAGTAACACTTTGAATTTTTAGGTTTCACTCTGTTTTCTGTTATATAGATAGATGTGTTTGAAACTCTAAATCAAACACGGTTTGTGCTAGCTCCTTGAAACTTGACCAAATGAAGTAGTTCTAAGTTCTATCTCTATGGTTTATTTCCTCTTGAAGTACCCCATGCAGAGACTGGCGAAAAACACTTTCGTTTGAAAGGGGTTGCCAAGCTTCCAAAAAACCACTAGTTTGCTGAAATCTCAGCAAACATTTTTTCACCAAATCTTGATGATACTTGGTGGTAATGATCAGTTCACTAAGCCCACTTGGCTGCCCAACTTTCACTCTTCTAGGTTCAAGCGTTCATTTCCAGTAACAGTTTGAATTTTTACGTTTCACTCTGTTTTCTGTTATATAGATAGATGTGTTTGAAACTCTAAATCAAACACGGTTTGTGCTAGCTCCGTGAAACTTGACAAAATGAAGTCGTTCTAAGTTCTATCTTTATAGTTTGTTTCCTCTTGAAGTACCCCATGCAGAGACTGGCGAAAAACACTTTCGTTTGAAAGGGGTTGCCAAGCTTCCAAAAAACTACTCGTTTGCTAAATCTCAGCAAACATTTTTTCACCAAATCTTGATGATACTTGGTGGTAATGATCAGTTCACTAAGCCCACTTTGCTGCCCAATTTTCACTCTTCTAGGTTCAATCGTTCGTTTCCAGTAACACTTTGAAATTTTAGGTTTCACTCTGTTTTCTGCTATATAGATAGATGTCTTTGAAACTCTAAATCAAACACGGTTTGTGCTAGCTCCTTGAAACTTGACAAAATGAAGTAGTTGTTAGTTCTATCTCTATGGTTTTTTTCCTCTTGAGGTACCCCATGCAGAGACTGGCGAAAAACACTTTCGTTTGAAAGGGGTTGCCAAGCTTCCAAAAAACTACTAGTTTGCTGAAATCTCAGCAACATTTTTTCACCAAATCTTGATGATACTTGGTGGTAATGATCACTTCACTAATCCCACTTGGCTGCCCAAATTTTATTCTTCTAGGTTGAAGCTTTCGTTTCCAGTGACTGTTTGAATTTTTAGTTTTCACTCTGTTTTCTCCTACATAGATAGCTGTGTTTGGAATTCTAAATCAAACACGGTTTGTGCTAGCTCCTTGAAACTTGACCAACTGAAGTAGTTCTAAGTTCTATCTCTATGGTTGGTTTCCTCTTGAAGTACCCCATGCAGAGACTGGCGAAAAACACTTTCGTTTGAAAGGGGTTGCCAAGCTTCCAAAAAACTACTAGTTTGCTGAAATCTCAGCAAACATTTTTTCACCAAATCTTGATGATACTTGGTGGTAATGATCAGTTCACTAATCCCACTTGGCTGCCCAACTTTCACTCTTCTAGGTTCAAGCGTTCGTTTCCAGTAACAGTTTGAATTTTTAGGTTTCACTCTGTTTTCTGCTATATAGATAGATGTCTTTGAAACTCTAAATCAAACACGGTTTGTGCTAGCTCCGTGAAACTTGACAAAATGAAGTAGTTCTAAGTTCTATCTCTATGGTTTGTTTCCTCTTGAAGTACCCCATGCAGAGACTGGCGAAGAACACTTTCGTTTGAAAGGGGTTGCCAAGCTTCCAAAAAACTTCTCGTTTGCTGAAATCTCAGCAAACATTTTTTCACCAAATCTTGATGATACTTGGTGGTAATGATCAGTTCACTAATCCCACTTGGCTGCCCAACTTTCACTCTTCTAGGTTCAAGCGTTCGTTTCCAGTAACACTTTGAAATTTTAGGTTTCACTCTGTTTTCTGCTATATAGATAGATGTCTTTGAAACTCTAAATCAAACACGGTTTGTGCTAGCTCCTTGAAACTTGACAAAATGAAGTAGTTGTTAGTTCTATCTCTATGGTTTTTTTCCTCTTGAAGTACCCCATGCAGAGACTGGCGAAAAACACTTTCGTTTGAAAGGGGTTGCCAAGCTTCCAAAAAACTACTAGTTTGCTGAAATCTCAGCAAACATTTTTTCACCAAAACTTGATGATACTTGGTGGTAGTGATCAGTTCACTAAGCCCACTTGGCTGTCCAATTTTTACTCTTCTATGTTCAAGCGTTCGTTTCCAGTAACACTTTTAAATTTTAGGTTTCACTCTGTTTTCTGCTATATAGATAGATGTCTTTGAAACTCTAAATCAAACACGGTTTGTGCTAGCTCCTTGAAACTTGACTAAATGAAGTAGTTGTAAGTTCTATCTCTATGGTTTGTTTCCTCTTGAAGTACCCCATGCAGAGACTGGCGAAAAACACTTTCGTTTGAAAGAGGTTGCCAAGCTTCCAAAAAACCACTAGTTTGCTGAAATGTCAGCAAACATTTTTTCACCAAATCTTGATGATACTTGGTGGTAATGATCAGTTCACTAATTCCACTTGGCTGCCCAACTTTCACTCTTTTATGTTCAAGCGTTCATTTCCAGTAACAGTTTGAATTTTTAGGTTTCACTCTGTTTTCTGCTATATAGTTAGATGTGTTTGAAACTCTAAATCAAACACGGTTTTTTGCTAGCTCCTTGAAACTTGACAAAATGAAGTAGTTCTAAGTTCTATCTCTATGGTTTGTTTCCTCTTGAAGTACCCCATGCAGAGACTGGCGAAGAACACTTTCGTTTGAAAGGGGTTGCCAAGCTTCCATAAAACTACTCGTTTGCTGAAATCTCAGCAAACATTTTTTTCACCAAATCTTGATGATACTTGGTGGTAATGATCAGTTCACTAAGCCCACTTGGCTGCCCAATTTTTACTCTTCTAGTTTCAAGCGTTCGTTTCCAGTAACACTTTGAATTTTTAGGTTTCACTCTTTTTTCTGCTATATAGATAGATGTGTTTGAAACTCTAAATCAAACACGGTTTGTGCTAGCTCCTTGAAACTTGACCAAATGAAGTAGTTCTATGTTCTATCTCTATGGTTTGTTTCCTCTTGAAGTACCCCATGCAGAGACTGGCGAAAAACACTTTCGTTTGAAAGGGGTTGCCAACCTTCCAAAAAACTACTAGTTTGCTGAAATCTCAGCAAACATTTTTTCACCAAAACTTGATGATACTTGGTGGTAATGATCAGTTCACTAAGCCCACTTCGCTGACCAATTTTTACTCTTCTAGGTTCAAGCGTTCGTTTCCAGTAACACTTTGAAATTTTAGGTTTCACTCTGTTTTCTGCTATATAGATAGATGTCTTTGAAACTCTAAATCAAACACGGTTTGTGCTACCTCCTTGAAACTTGACAAAATGAAGTAGTTGTAAGTTCTATCTCTATGGTTTGTTTCCTCTTGAAGTACCCCATGCAGAGACTGTCGAAAAACACTTTCGTTTGAAAGGGGTTGCCAAGCTTCCAAAAAACTACTCGTTTGCTGAAATCTCAGCAAACATTTTTTCACCAAATCTTGATCATACTAGGTGGTAATGATCAGTGCACTAAGCCCACGTGGCTGCCCAATTTTCACTCTTCTAGGTTCAAGCGTTCGTTTCCAGTAACACTTTGAATTTTTAGGTTTCACTCTGTTTTCTCCTACATAGATAGCTGTGTTTGGAATTCTAAATCAAACACGGTTTGTGCTAGCTCCTTGAAACTTGACCAAATGAAGTAGTTCTAAGTTCTATCTCTATGGTTTGTTTCCTCTTGAAGTACCCCATGCAGAGACTGGCGAAAAACACTTTCGTTTGAAAGGGGTTGCCAAGCTTCCAAAAAACTACTAGTTTGCTGAAATCTCAGCAAACATTTTTTCACCAAATCTTGATGATACTAGGTGGTAATGATTAGTGCACTAAGCCCACTTGGCTGCCAATTTTCACTCTTCTAGGTTCAAGCGTTCGTTTCCAGTAACAGTTTGAATTTTTAGGTTTCACTCTTTTTTCTCCTACATAGATAGCTGTGTTTGGAATTCTAAATCAAACACGGTTTGTGCTAGCTCCTTGAAACTTGACCAAATGAAGTAGTTCTAAGTTCTATCTCTATGGTTTGTTTCCTCTTGAAGTACCCCATGCAGAGACTGGCGAAAAACACTTTCGTTTGAAAGGGGTTGCCAAGCTTCCAAAAAACTACTAGTTTGCTGAAATCTGAGCAAACATTTTTTCACCAAAACTTGATGATACTTGGTGGTAATGATCAGTTCACTAATCCCACTTGGCTGCCCAACTTTCACTCTTCTAGGTTCAAGCGTTCGTTTCCAGTAACACTTTGAAATTTTAGGTTTCACTCTGTTTTCTGCTATATAGATAGATGTCTTTGAAACTCTAAATCAAACACGGTTTGTGCTAGCTCCTTGAAACTTGACAAAATGAAGTAGTTGTTAGTTCTATCTCTATGGTTTTTTTTCTCTTGAAGTACCCCATGCAGAGACTGGCGAAAAACACTTTCGTTTGAAAGGGGTTGCCAAGCTTCCAAAAAACTACTAGTTTGCTGAAATCTCAGCAAACATTTTTTCACCAAAACTTGATGATACTTGGTGGTAGTGATCAGTTCACTAAGCCCACTTGGCTGTCCAATTTTTACTCTTCTAGGTTCAAGCGTTCGTTTCCAGTAACACTTTTAAATTTTAGGTTTCACTCTGTTTTCTGCTATATAGATAGATGTCTTTGAAACTCTAAATCAAACACGGTTTGTGCTAGCTCCTTGAAACTTGACTAAATGAAGTAGTTGTAAGTTCCATCTCTATGGTTTGTTTCCTCTTGAAGTACCCCATGAAGAGACTGGCGAAAAACACTTTCGTTTGAAAGAGGTTGCCAAGCTTCCAAAAAACTACTAGTTTGCTGAAATGTCAGCAAATATTTTTTCACCAAATCTTGATGATACTTGGTGGTAATGATCAGTTCACTAATTCCACTTGGCTGCCCAACTTTCACTCTTCTAGGTTCAAGCGTTCATTTCCAGTAACAGTTTGAATTTTTACGTTTCACTCTGTTTTCTGTTATATAGATAGATGTGTTTGAAACTCTAAATCAAACACGGTTTGTGCTAGCTCCGTGAAACTTGACAAAATGAAGTCGTTCTAAGTTCTATCTTTACAGTTTGTTTCCTCTTGAAGTACCCCATGCAGAGACTGGCGAAAAACACTTTCGTTTGAAAGGGGTTGCCAAGCTTCCAAAAAACTACTAGTTTGCTGAAATCTCAGCAAACATTTTTTCACCAAATCTTGATGATACTTGGTGGTAATGATCAGTGCACTAATCCCACTTGGCTGCCCAATTTTTATTCTTCTAGGTTGAAGCATTCGTTTCCAGTAACAGTTTGAATTTTTAGGTTTCACTCTGTTTTCTCCTACATAGATAGCTGTGTTTGGAATTCTAAATCAAACACGGTGTGTGCTAGCTCCTTGAAACTTGACCAAATGAAGTAGTTCTAAGTTCTATCTCTATAGTTTGTTTCCTCTTGAAGTACCCCATGCAGAGACTGGCGAAAAACACTTTCGTTTTAAAGGGGTTGCCAAGCTTCCAAAAAACTACTAGTTTGCTGAAATCTCAGCAAACATTTTTTCACCGAAATTTGATGATACTTGGTGGTAATGATCAGTTCACTAAGCCCACTTGGCTGCCCAATTTTTACTCTTCTAGGTTCAAGCGTTCGTTTCCAGTAACAGTTTGAAATTTTAGGTTTCACTCTGTTTTCTGCTATATAGATAGATGTCTTTGAAACTCTAAATCAAACACGGTTTGTGCTAGCTCCTTGAAACTTGAAAAAATGAAGTAGTTGTTAGTTCTATCTCTATGGTTTTTTTCCTCTTGAAGTACCCCATGCAGAGACTGGCGAAAAACACTTTCGTTTGAAAGGGGTTGCCAAGCTTCCAAAAAACTACTAGTTTGCTGAAATCTCAGCAAACATTTTTTCACCAAATCTTGATGATACTTGGTGGTAATGATCAGTTCACTAAGCCCACTTGGCTGCCCAAATTTTATTCTTCTAGGTTGAAGCTTTCGTTTCCAGTGACTGTTTGAATTTTTAGGTTTCACTCTGTTTTCTGCTATATAGATAGATGTGTTTGAAACTCTAAATCAAACATGGTTTGTGCTGGCTCCTTGAAACTTGACCAAATGAAGTAGTTCTAAGTTCTATCTCTATGGTTTGTTTCCTCTTGAAGTACCCCATGCAGAGACTGGCGAAGAACACTTTCGTTTGAAAGGGGTTGCCAAGCTTTTAAAAAACTACTAGTTTGCTGAAATCTCAGCAAACATTTTTTCACCAAAACTTGATGATACTTGGTGGTAATGATCAGTTCACTAAGCCCACTTGGCTGCCCAATTTTTACTCTTCTAGGTTCAAGCGTTCGTTTCCAGTAACACTTTGAAATTTTAGGTTTCACTCTGTTTTCTGCTATATAGATAGATGTCTTTGAAACTCTAAATCAAACACGGTTTGTGCAAGCTCCTTGAAACTTGACAAAATGAAGTAGTTGTTAGTTCTATCTCTTTGGTTTTTTTCCTCTTGAGGTACCCCATGCAGAGACTGGCGAAAAACACTTTCGTTTGAAAGGGGTTGCCAAGCTTCCAAAAAACTACTAGTTTGCTGAAATCTCAGCAAACATTTTTTCACCAAATCTTGATGATACTTGGTGGTAATGATCAGTTCACTAATCCCACTTGGCTGCCCAAATTTTATTCTTCTAGGTTGAAGTTTTCGTTTCCAGTAACTGTTTGAATTTTTAGGTTTCACTCTGTTTTCTCCTACATAGATAGCTGTGTTTGGAATTCTAAATCAAACACGGTTTGTGCTAGCTCCTTGAAACTTGACCAACTGAAGTAGTTCTAAGTTCTATCTCTATGGTTGGTTTCCTCTTGAAGTACCCCATGCAGAGACTGGCGAAAAACACTTTCGTTTGAAAGGGGTTGCCAAGCTTCCAAAAAACTACTAGTTTGCTGAAATCTCAGCAAACATTTTTTCACCAAATCTTGATGATACTTGGTGGTAATGATCAGTTCACTAATCCCACTTGGCTGCCCAACTTTCACTCTTCTAGGTTCAAGCGTTCGTTTCCAGTAACAGTTTGAATTTTTAGGTTTCACTCTGTTTTCTGTTATATAGATAGATGTGTTTGAAACTCTAAATAAAACACGGTTTGTGCTAGCTCCGTGAAACTTGACAAAATGAAGTAGTTCTAAGTTCTATCTCTATGGTTTGTTTCCTCTTGAAGTACCCAATGCAGAGACTGGCGAAGAACACTTTCGTTTGAAAGGGGTTGCCCAGCTTCCAAAAAACTACTAGTTTGCTGAAATCTCAGCAAACATTTTTTCACCAAAACTTGATGATACTTGATGGTAATGATCAGTTCACTAAGCCCACTTGGCTGCCCAATTTTTACTCTTCTAGGTTCAAGCGTTCGTTTCCAGTAACAGTTTGAATTTTTAGATTTCACTCTGTTTTCTCCTGCATAGATAGCTGTGCTTGGAATTCTAAATCAAACACGGTTTGTGCTAGCTCCTTGAAACTTGACCAAATGAAGTAGTTCTATGTTCTATCTCTATGGTTTGTTTCCTCTTGAAGTACCCCATGCAGAGACTGGCGAAAAAAACTTTCGTTGGAAAGGGGTTGCCAAGCTTCCAAAAAACTACTAGTTTGCTGAAATCTCAGCAAACATTTTTTCACCAAATCTTGATGATACTTGGTGGTAATGATCAGTTCACTAATCCTACTTGGCTGCCCAATTTTTATTCTTCTAGGTTGAAGCCTTCGTTTCCAGTAACAGTTTTAATTTTTAGGTTTCACTCTGTTATCTGCTACATAGATAGATGTGTTTGAAACTCTAAATCAAACACGGTTTGTGCTAGCTCCTTGAAACTTGACCAAATGAAGTAGTTCTAAGTTCTATCTCTATGGTTTGTTTCCTCTTGAAGTACCCCATGCAGAGACTGGCGCAAAACACTTTCGTTTTAAAGGGGTTGCCAACCTTCCAAAAAACTACTAGTTTGCTGAAATCTCAGCAAACATTTTTTCACCAAAACTTGATGATACTTGGTGGTAATGATCAGTTCACTAAGCCCACTAGGCTGCCCAATTTTTACTCTTCTAGGTTCAAGCGTTCGTTTCCAGTAACACTTTGAAATTTTAGGTTTCACTCTGTTTTCTGCTATATAGAAAGATGTCATTGAAACTCTAAATCAAACACGGTTTGTGCTAGCTTTTTGAAACTTGACCAAATGAAGTAGTTCTAAGTTCTATCTCTATGGTTTGTTTCCTCTTGAAGTACCCCATGCAGAGACTGGCGAAAAACACTTTCATTTGAAATGGGTTGCAAGCTTCCAAAAAACTACTAGTTTGCTGAAATCTCAGCAAACATTTTTTCACCAAATCTTGATGATACTTGGTGGTAATGATCAGTTCACTAATCCCACTTGGCTGCCCAATTTTTATTCTTCTAGGTTGAAGCATTCGTTTAAAGTAACAGTTTGTATTTTTAGGTTTCACTCTGTTTTCTCCTACATAGATAGCTGTGTTTGGAATTCTGAATCAAACCCGGTTTGTGCTAGCTCCTTGAAACTTGACCAAATGAAGTAGTTCTAAGTTTTATCTCTATGGTTTGTTTCCTCTTGAAGCACCCCATGCAGAGACTGGCGAAAACACTTTCGTTTGAAAGGGGTTTCCAAGCTTCCAAAAATCTACTAGTTTGCTGAAATCTCAGCAAACATTTTTTCACCAAATCTTGATGATACTTGGTGGTAATGATCAGTTCACTAATCCCACTTTGCTGCCCAATTTTTATTCTTCTAGGTTGAAGCATTCGTTTCCAGTAACAGTTTGAATTTTTAGGTTTCACTCTGTTTTCTCCTGCATAGATAGCTGTGTTTGGAATTCTAAATCAAACACGGTTTGTGCTAGCTCTTTGAACCTTGACCAAATGAAGTAGTTCTATGTTCTATCTCTATGGTTTGTTTCCTCTTGAAGTACCTTATGCAGAGACTGGCGAAAAACACTTTCGTTTGAAAGGGGTTGCCAAGCTTCCAAAAAACTACTAGTTTGCTGAAATCTCAGCAAACATTTTTTCACCAAATCTTGATGATACTTGGTGGTAATGATCAGTTCACTAATCCCACTTGGCTGCCCAATTTTTATTCTTCTAGGTTGAAGCGTTCGTTTCCAGTAACTGTTTTAATTTTTAGGTTTCACTCTGTTTTCTGCTATATAGATAGATGTGTTTGAAACTCTAAATCAAACACGGTTTGTGCAAGCTCCTTGAAACTTGACCAAATGAAGTAGTTCTAAGTTCTATCTCTATGGTTTGTTTCCTCTTGAAGTACCCCATGCAGAGACTGGCGAAAAACACTTTCGTTTTAAGTGGTTGCCAAGCTTCCAAAAACTACCAGTTTGCTGAAATCTCAGCAAACATTTTTTCACCAAAACTTGATGATACTTGGTGGTAATGATCAGTTCACTAAGCCCACTTGGCTGCCCAATTTTTACTCTTCTAGGTTCAAGTGTTCGTTTCCAGTAACACTTTGAAATTTTAGGTTTCACTCTGTTTTCTGCTATATAGATAGATGTCTTTGAACTCTAAATCAAACACGGTTTGTGCTAGCTTTTTGAAACTTGACCAAATGACGTAGTTCTAAGTTCTATCTCTATGGTTTGTTTCCTCTTGAAGTACCCCATGCAGAGACTGGCGAAAAACACTTCCTTTGAAAGGGGTTGCAAGCTTCTAAAAAAACTACTAGTTTGCTGAAATCTCAGCAAACATTTTTTCACCAAATCTTGATGATACTTGGTGGTAATGATCAGTTCACTAATCCCACTTGGCTGCCCAATTTTTATTCTTCTAGGTTGAAGCAGTCGTTTAAAGTAATAGTTTGTATTTTTAGGTTTCACTCTGTTTTCTCCTACATAGATAGCTGTGTTTGGAATTCTAAATCAAACCCGGTTTGTTCTAGCTCCTTGAAACTTGACCAAATGAAGTAGTTCTAAGTTCTATCTCTATGGTTTGTTTCCTCTTGAAGCACCCCATGCAGAGACTGGCGAAAACACTTTCTTTGAAAAGGGGTTTCCAAGCTTCCAAAAAATCTACTAGTTTGCTGAAATCTCAGCAAACATTTTTTCACCAAATCTTGATGATACTTGGTGGTAATGATCAGTTCACTAATCCCAATTGGCTGCCCAACTTTCACTCTTCTAGGTTCAAGCGTTCATTTCCAGTAACACTTTGAATTTTTAGGTTTCACTCTGTTTTCTCCTACATAGATAGCTGTGTTTGGCATTCTAAATCAACACGGTTTGTGCTAGTTCCTAGAAACTTGACCAAATGAAGTAGTTCTAAGTTCTATCTCTATGGTTTGTTTCCTCTTGAAGCACCCCATGCCAGAGACTGGCGAAAAACACTTTCGTTTGAAAGGGGTTGCCAAGCTTCCAAAAACTACTAGTTTGCTGAAATCTCAGCAAACATTTTTTCACCAAATCTTGATGATACTTGGTGGTAATGATCAGTTCACTAATCCACTTTGCTGCCCAATTTTTATTCTTCTAGGTTGAAGCATTCGTTTCCAGTAACAGTTTGAATTTTTAGGTTTCACTCTGTTTTCTCCTGCATAGATAGCTGTGTTTGGAATTCTAAATCAAACACGGTTTTGTGCTACCTTCGTGAAACTTGACAAAATGAAGTAGTTCTAAGTTCTATCTCTATGGTTTGCTTCCTCTTGAAGTACCCCATGCAGAGACTGGCGAAGAACACTTTCGTTTGAAAGGGGTTGCCAAGCTTCCAAAAAACTACTAGTTTGCTGAAATCTCAGCAAACATTTTTTCACCAAATCTTGATGATACTTGGTGGTAATGATCAGTTCACTAAGCCCACTTGGCTGCCCAATTTTTATTCTTCTAGGTTGAAGCATTAGTTTCCAGTAACAGTTTGAATTTTTAGGTTTCACTCTGTTTTCTCCTGCATAGATAGCTGTGTTTGGAATTCTAAATCAAACACGGTTTGTGCTAGCTCTTTGAACCTTGACCAATGAAGTAGTTCTATGTTCTATCTCTATGGTTTGTTTCCTCTTGAAGTACCTTATGCAGAGACTGGCGAAAAACACTTTCGTTTGAAAGGGGTTGCCAAGCTTCCAAAAAACTACTAGTTTGCTGAAATCTCAGCAAACATTTTTTCACCAAATCTTGATGATACTTGGTGGTAATGATCAGTTCACTAATCCCACTTGGCTGCCCAATTTTTATTCTTCTAGGTTGAAGCGTTCGTTTCCAGTAACTGTTTTAATTTTTAGGTTTCACTCTGTTTTCTGCTATATAGATAGATGTGTTTGAAACTCTAAATCAAACACGGTTTGTGCAAGCTCCTTGAAACTTGACCAAATGAAGTAGTTCTAAGTTCTATCTCTATGGTTTGTTTCCTCTTGAAGTACCCCATGCAGAGACTGGCGAAAAACACTTTCGTTTTAAAGTGGTTGCCAAGCTTCCAAAAAACTACCAGTTTGCTGAAATCTCAGCAAACATTTTTTCACCAAAACTTGATGATACTTGGTGGTAATGATCAGTTCACTAAGCCCACTTGGCTGCCCAATTTTTACTCTTCTCGGTTCAAGCGTTCGTTTCCAGTAACACTTTGAAATTTTAGGTTTCACTCTGTTTTCTGCTATACAGATAGATGTCTTTGAAACTCTAAATCAAACACGGTTTGTGCTAGCTTTTTGAAACTTGAACAAATGAAGTAGTTCTAAGTTCTATCTCTATGGTTTGTTTCCTCTTGAAGTACCCCATGCAGAGACTGGCGAAGAACACTTTCGTTTGAAAGGGGTTGCCAAGCTTCCAAAAAACTACTCGTTTGCTGAAATCTCAGCAAACATTTTTTTCACCAAATCTTGATGATACTTGGTGGTAATGATCAGTTCACTAAGCCCACTTGGCTGCCCAATTTTTACTCTTCTAGCTAGAAGCATTCTTTTCCAGTAACAGTTTGAATTTTTAGGTTTCACTCTGTTTGTTCCTACATAGATAGTTGTGTTTGGAATTCTAAATCAAACACGGATTGTGCTAACTCTTTGAAACTTGACAAAATGAAGTAGTTCTAAGTTCTATCTCTATGGTTTGTTTCCTCTTGAAGTACCCCATGCAGAGACTGGCGAAAAACATTTTCGTTTTAAAGGGGTTGCCAAGCTTCCAAAATACTACTAGTTTGCTGAAATCTCAGCAAACATTTTTTCAATTTCAACACATCTTGATGATACTTGGTGGTAATGATCAGTTCACTAATCCCACTTGGGTGCCCAAATTTTATTCTTCTAGGTTGAAGCTTTCGTTTCCAGTAACAGTTTGAATTTTTAGGTTTCACTTTGTTTTCTCCTACATAGATAGCTGTGTTTGGAATTCTAAATCAAACACAGTTTTTGCTAGCTCCTTGAAACTTGACCAAATGAAGTAGTTCTAAGTTCTATCTCTATGGTTTGTTTCCTCTTGAAGTACCCCATGCTGAGACTGGCGAAAAACACTTTCGTTTGAAAGGGGTTGCCAAGCTTTGAAAAAACTACTAGTTTGCTGAAATCTCAGCAAACATTTTTTCAGCAAATCTTGATGATACTTGGTGGTAATGATCACTTCACTAATCCCACTGGGCTGCCCAATTTTTATTCTTCTAGATTGATTCATTCGTTTCCAGTAACAGTTTGAATTTTTAGGTTTCACTCTGTTTTCTCCTACATAGATAGCTGTGTTTGGAATTCTAAATCAAACACGGTTTGTGCTAGCTCCTTGAAACTTGACCAAATGAAGTAGTTCTAAGTTCTATCTCTATGGTTTGTTTCCTCTTGAAGTACCCCATGCAGAGACTGGCGAAAAACACTTTCGTTTTAAAGGGGTTGCCAAGCTTCCAAAAAACTACTTGTTTGCTGAAATCTCAGCAATCATTTTTTCACCAAATCTTGATGATTCTTGGTGGTAATGATCAGTTCACTAATCCCACTTGGCTGCCCAAATTTCACTCTTCTAGGTTCAAGCGTTCGTTTCCAGTAACAGTTTGAAATTTTAGGTTTCACTCTGTTTTCAGCTATATAGATAGATGTGTTTGAAACTCTAAATCAAACACGGTTTGTGCTAGCTCCGTGAAACTTGACAAAATGAAGTAGTTCTAAGTTCTATCTCTATGGTTTGTTTCCTCTTGAAGTACCCCATGCAGAGACTGGCGAAAAACACTTTCGTTTGAAAGGGGTTGCCAAGCTTCCAAAAAACTACTAGTTTGCTGAAATCTCAGCAAACATTTTTTCACCAAATCTTGATGATACTTGGTGGTAATGATCAGTTCACTAATCCCACTTGGCTGCCCAATTTTTATTCCTCTAGGTTGAAGCATTCGTTTCCAGTAACAGTTTGAATTTTTAGGTTTCACTCTGTTTTCTCCTACATAGATAGCTGTGTTTGGAATTCTAAATTAAACACGGTTTGTGCTAGCTCCTTGAAACTTGACCTAATGAAGTAGTTCTAAGTTCTATCTCTATGGTTTTTTTCCTCTTGAAGTACCTCATGCAGAGACTGGCGAAAAACACTTTGTTTGAAAGGGGTTGCCAAGCTTCCAAAAAATTAAATGTTTGCTGAAATCTCAGCAAACATTTTTTCACCAAATCTTGATGATACTTGGTGGTAATGATCAGTTCACTAATCCCACTTGGCTGCCCAACTTTCACTCTTCTAGGTTCAAGCGTTCGTTTCCAGTAACAGTTTGAATTTTTAGGTTTCACTCTGTTTTCTCCTACATAGATAGCTGTGTTTGGAATTCTAAATCAAACACGGTTTGTGCTAGCTCCTTGAAACTTGACCAAATGAAGTAGTTCTAAGTTCTATCTCTATGGTTTGTTTCCTCTTGAAGTACCCCATGCAGAGACTGGCGAAGAACACTTTCGTTTGAAAGGGGTTAGCAAGCTTCCAAAAAACTACTAGTTTGCTGAAATCTCAGCAAACATTTTTTCACCAAATCTTGATGATACTTGTTGGTAATGATCAGTTCACTAATCCCACTTGGCTGCCCAACTTTCACTCTTCTAGGTTAAAGCATTCGTTTCCAGGAACAGTTTGAATTTTTAGGTTTCACTCTGTTTTCTGCTATATAGATAGATGTGTTTGAAACTCTAAATCAAACACGGTTTGTGCTAGCTCCGTGAAACTTGACAAAATGAAGTAGTTCTAAGTTCTATCGCTATGGTTTGTTTCCTCTTGAAGTACCCCAAGCAGAGACTGGCGAAAAACACTTTCGTTTGAAAGGGGTTGCCAAGCTTCCAAAAAACTACTGGTTTGCTGAAATCTCAGCAAACATTTTTTCAACAAATCTTGATGATACTTGGTGGTAATGATCAGTTCACTAATCCCACTTGGCTGCCCAAATTTTATTCTTCTAGGTTGAAGCTTTCGTTTCCAGTAACAGTTTGAATTTTTAGGTTTCACTTTGTTTTCTCCTACATAGATAGCTGTGTTTGGAATTCTAAATCAAACACAGTTTTTGCTAGCTCCTTGAAACTTGAAGAAATGAAGTAGTTCTAAGTTCTATCTCAATGGTTTGTTTCCTCTTGAAGTACCCCATGCTGAGACTGGCGAATAACACTTTCGTTTGAAAGGGGTTGCCAAGCTTCCAAAAAACTACTAGTTTGCTGAAATCTCAGCAAACATTTTTTCACCAAATCTTGATGATACTTGCTGGTAATGATCAGTTCACTAATCCCACTTGGCTGCCCAATTTTTATTCTTCTAGATTGAAGCATTCGTTTCCAGTAACAGTTTGAATTTTTAGGTTTCACTCTGTTTTCTCCTACATAGATAGCTGTGTTTGGAATTCTAAATCAAACACGGTTTGTGCTAGCTCGTTGAAACATGACCAAATGAAGTACTTCTAAGTTCTATCTCTATGGTTTGTTTCCTCTTGAAGTACCCCATGCAGAGACTGGCGAAAAACACTTTCGTTTGAAAGGGGTTGCCAAGCTTCCAAAAAACTACTCGTTTGCTGAAATCTCAGCAAACATTTTTTCAACAAATCTTGATGATACTTGGTGGTAATGATCAGTTCACTAATCCCACTTGGCTGCCAAACTTTCACTCTTCTAGGTTCAAGCGTTCGTTTCCAGTAACAGTTTGAATTTTTAGGTTTCACTCTGTTTTCAGCTATATAGATAGATGTGTTTGAAACTCTAAATCAAACACGGTTTGTGCTAGCTCCGTGAAACTTGACAAAATGAAGTAGTTCTAAGTTCTATCCCTATGGTTTGTTTTTTCTTGAAGTACCCCATGCAGAGACTGGCGAAAAACACTTTCGTTTGAAAGGGGTTGCCAAGCTTCCAAAAAACTACTAGTTTGCTGAAATCTCAGCAAACATTTTTTCAACAACTCTTGATGATACTTGGTGGTAATGATCAGTTCACTAATCCCACTTGGCTGCCCAATTTTTATTCTTCTAGGTTGAAGCCTTCGTTTCCAGTAACAGTTTGTATTTTTAGGTTTCACTTTTTTTCTCCTACATAGATAGCTGTGTTTGGAATTCTAAATCAAACACGGTTTGTGCTAGCTCCTTGAAACTTGACCAACTGAAGTAGTTCTAAGTTCTATCTCTATGGTTTGTTTCCTCTTGAAGCACCCCATGCAGAGACTGGCGAAAAACACTTTCCTTTGAAAGGGGTTGCCAAGCTTCCAAAAACTACTAGTTTGCTGAAATCTCAGCAAAAATTTTTTCACCAAATCTTGATGATACTTGGTGGTAATGATCAGTTCACTAATCCCAATTGGCTGCCCAACTTTCACTCTTCTAGGTTCAAGCGTTCGTTTCCAGTAACATTTTGAATTTTTAGGTTTCACTCTGTTTTCTGCTATATAGATAGATGTGTTTGAAACTCTAAATCAAACACGGTTTGTGCTAGCTCCGTGAAACTTGACAAAATGAAGTAGTTCTAAGTTCTATCTCTATGGTTTGTTTCCTCTTGAAGTACCCCATGCAGAGACTGGCGAAGAACACTTTCGTTTGAAAGGGGTTGCCAAGCTTCCAAAAAACTACTCGTTTGCTGAAATCTCAGCAAACATTTTTTTCACCAAATCTTGATGATACTTGGTGGTAATGATCAGTTCACTAAGCCCACTTGGCTGCCCAATTTTTACTCTTCTAGCTAGAAGCATTCTTTTCCAGTAACAGTTTGAATTTTTAGGTTTCACTCTGTTTGTTCCTACATAGATAGTTGTGTTTGGAATTCTAAATCAAACACGGATTGTGCTAACTCTTTGAAACTTGACAAAATGAAGTAGTTCTAAGTTCTATCTCTATGGTTTGTTTCCTCTTGAAGTACCCCATGCAGAGACTGGCGAAAAACACTTTCGTTTTAAAGGGGTTGCCAAGCTTCCAAAATACTACTAGTTTGCTGAAATCTCAGCAAACATTTTTTCAACACATCTTGATGATACTTGGTGGTAATGATCAGTTCACTAATCCCACTTGGGTGCCCAAATTTTATTCTTCTAGGTTGAAGCATTCGTTTCCAGTAACAGTTTGAATTTTTAGGTTTCAATTTGTTTTCTCCTACATAGATAGCTGTGTTTGGAATTCTAAATCAAACACAGTTTTTGCTAGCTCCTTGAAACTTGACCAAATGAAGTAGTTCTAAGTTCTATCTCTATGGTTTGTTTCCTCTTGAAGTACCCCATGCTGAGACTGGCGAAAAACCCTTTCGTTTGAAAGGGGTTGCCAAGCTTTGAAAAAACTACTAGTTTGCTGAAATCTCAGCAAACATTTTTTCAGCAAATCTTGATGATACTTGGTGGTAATGATCACTTCACTAATCCCACTGGGCTGCCCAATTTTTATTCTTCTAGATTGATTCATTCGTTTCCAGTAACAGTTTGAATTTTTAGGTTTCACTCTGTTTTCTCCTACATAGATAGCTGTGTTTGGAATTCTAAATCAAACACGGTTTGTGCTAGCTCCTTGAAACTTGACCAAATGAAGTAGTTCTAAGTTCTATCTCTATGGTTTGTTTCCTCTTGAAGTACCCCATGCAGAGACTGGCGAAAAACACTTTCGTTTTAAAGGGGTTGCCAAGCTTCCAAAAAACTACTTGTTTGCTGAAATCTCAGCAATCATTTTTTCACCAAATCTTGATGATTCTTGGTGGTAATGATCAGTTCACTAATCCCACTTGGCTGCCCAAATTTCACTCTTCT
Source organism: Callospermophilus lateralis (assembly GCF_048772815.1). Lineage (NCBI taxonomy): Eukaryota > Metazoa > Chordata > Mammalia > Rodentia > Sciuridae > Callospermophilus > Callospermophilus lateralis. The sequence continues at coordinate 35,298 of NW_027517275.1, forward strand.
AGGTTCAAGCGTTCGTTTCCAGTAACAGTTTGAAATTTTAGGTTTCACTCTGTTTTCTGCTTTATAGATAGATGTGTTTGAAACTCTAAATCAAACACGGTTTGTGCTAGCTCCGTGAAACTTGACAAAATGAAGTAGTTCTAAGTTCTATCTCTATGGTTTGTTTCCTCTTGAAGTACCCCATGCAGAGACTGGCGAAAAACACTTTCGTTTGAAAGGGGTTGCCAAGCTTCCAAAAAACTACTAGTTTGCTGAAATCTCAGCAAACATTTTTTCACCAAATCTTGATGATACTTGGTGGTAATGATCAGTTCACTAATCCCACTTGGCTGCCCAATTTTTATTCCTCTAGGTTGAAGCATTCGTTTCCAGTAACAGTTTGAATTTTTAGGTTTCACTCTGTTTTCTCCTACATAGATAGCTGTGTTTGGAATTCTAAATTAAACACGGTTTGTGCTAGCTCCTTGAAACTTGACCTAATGAAGTAGTTCTAAGTTCTATCTCTATGGTTTTTTTCCTCTTGAAGTACCTCATGCAGAGACTGGCGAAAAACACTTTCGTTTGAAAGGGGTTGCCAAGCTTCCAAAAAATTAAATGTTTGCTGAAATCTCAGCAAACATTTTTTCACCAAATCTTGATGATACTTGGTGGTAATGATCAGTTCACTAATCCCACTTGGCTGCCCAACTTTCACTCTTCTAGGTTCAAGCGTTCGTTTCCAGTAACAGTTTGAATTTTTAGGTTTCACTCTGTTTTCTCCTACATAGATAGCTGTGTTTGGAATTCTAAATCAAACACGGTTTGTGCTAGCTCCTTGAAACTTGACCAAATGAAGTAGTTCTAAGTTCTATCTCTATGGTTTGTTTCCTCTTGAAGTACCCCATGCAGAGACTGGCGAAGAACACTTTCGTTTGAAAGGGGTTGCCAAGCTTCCAAAAAACTACTAGTTTGCTGAAATCTCAGCAACATTTTTTCACCAAATCTTGATGATACTTGTTGGTAATGATCAGTTCACTAATCCCACTTGGCTACCCAACTTTCACTCTTCTAGGTTAAAGCATTCGTTTCCAGGAACAGTTTGAATTTTTAGGTTTCACTCTGTTTTCTGCTATATAGATAGATGTGTTTGAAACTCTAAATCAAACACGGTTTGTGCTAGCTCCGTGAAACTTGACAAAATGAAGTAGTTCTAAGTTCTATCTCTATGGTTTGTTTCCTCTTGAAGTACCCCATGCAGAGACTGGCGAAAAACACTTTCGTTTGAAAGGGGTTGCCAAGCTTCCAAAAAACTACTGGTTTGCTGAAATCTCAGCAAACATTTTTTCAACAAATCTTGATGATACTTGGTGGTAATGATCAGTTCACTAATCCCACTTGGCTGCCCAAATTTTATTCTTCTAGGTTGAAGCTTTCGTTTCCAGTAACAGTTTGAATTTTTAGGTTTCACTTTGTTTTCTGCTACATAGATAGCTGTGTTTGGAATTCTAAATCAAACACAGTTTTTGCTAGCTCCTTGAAACTTGAAGAAATGAAGTAGTTCTAAGTTCTATCTCTATGGTTTGTTTCCTCTTGAAGTACCCCATGCTGAGACTGGCGAATAACACTTTCGTTTGAAAGGGGTTGCCAAGCTTCCAAAAACTACTAGTTTGCTGAAATCTCAGCAAACATTTTTTCACCAAATCTTGATGATACTTGCTGGTAATGATCAGTTCACTAATCCCACTTGGCTGCCCAATTTTTATTCTTCTAGATTGAAGCATTCGTTTCCAGTAACAGTTTGAATTTTTAGGTTTCACTCTGTTTTCTCCTACATAGATAGCTGTGTTTGGAATTCTAAATCAAACACGGTTTGTGCTAGCTCGTTGAAACATGACCAAATGAAGTACTTCTAAGTTCTATCTCTATGGTTTGTTTCCTCTTGAAGTACCCCATGCAGAGACTGGCGAAAAACACTTTCGTTTGAAAGGGGTTGCCAAGCTTCCAAAAAACTACTCGTTTGCTGAAATCTCAGCAAACATTTTTTCAACAAATCTTGATGATACTTGGTGTTAATGATCAGTTCACTAATCCCACTTGGCTGCCAAACTTTCACTCTTCTAGGTTCAAGCGTTCGTTTCCAGTAACAGTTTGAATTTTTAGGTTTCACTCTGTTTTCAGCTATATAGATAGATGTGTTTGAAACTCTAAATCAAACACGGTTTGTGCTAGCTCCGTGAAACTTGACAAAATGAAGTAGTTCTAAGTTCTATCCCTATGGTTTGTTTTTTCTTGAAGTACCCCATGCAGAGACTGGCGAAAAACACTTTCGTTTGAAAGGGGTTGCCAAGCTTCCAAAAAACTACTAGTTTGCTGAAATCTCAGCAAACATTTTTTCAACAACTCTTGATGATACTTGGTGGTAATGATCAGTTCACTAATCCCACTTTGCTGCCCAATTTTTATTCTTCTAGATTGAAGCATTCGTTTCCAGTAACAGTTTGAATTTTTAGGTTTCACTCTGTTTTCTCCTACATAGATAGCTGTGTTTGGAATTCTAAATCAAACACGGTTTGTGCTAGCTCCTTGAAACATGACCAAATGAAGTACTTCTAAGTTCTATCTCTATGGTTTGTTTCCTCTTGAAGTACCCCATGCTGAGACCGGCGAAAAACACTTTCGTTTGAAAGGGGTTGCCAATCCTCCAAAAAACTACTAGTTTGCTGAAATCTCAGCAAACATTTTTTCACCAAATCTTGATGATACTTGGTGGTAATGATCAGTTCACTAATCCCACTTGGCTGCCCAACTTTCACTCTTCTAGGTTCAAGCGTTCGTTTCCAGTAACAGTTTGAATTTTTAGGTTTCACTCTGTTTTCAGCTATATAGATAGATGTGTTTGAAACTCTAAATCAAACACGGTTTGTGCTAGCTCCGTGAAACTTGACAAAATGAAGTAGTTCTAAGTTCTATCTCTATGGTTTGTTTCCTCTTGAAGTACCCCATGCAGAGACTGGCGAAAAACACTTTCGTTTGAAAGGGGTTGCGAAGCTTCCAAAAAACTACTAGTTTGCTGAAATCTCAGCAAACATTTTTTCAACAAATCTTGATGATACTTGGTGGTAATGATCAGTTCACTAATCACACTTGGCTGCCCAATTTTTATTCTTCTAGCTAGAAGCATTCTTTTCCAGTAACAGTTTGAATTTATAGGTTTCACTCTGTTTGTTCCTACATAGATAGATGTGTTTGGAATTCTAAATCAAACACGGTTTGTGCTAGCTCCTTGAAACTTGACAAAATGAAGTAGTTCTAATTTCTATCTCTATGGTTTGTTTCCTCTTGAAGTACCCCATGCAGAGACTGGCGAAAAACACTTTCGTTTGAAAGGGGTTGCCAAGCTTAAAAAAAACTACTAGTTTGCTGAAATCTCAGCAAACATTTTTTCACCAAATCTTGATGATTCTTGGTGGTAATGATCAGTTCACTAATCCCACTTGGCTGCCCAAATTTTATTCTTCTAGGTTGAAGCTTTCGTTTCCAGTAACTGTTTGAATTTTTAGGTTTCACTCTGTTTTTTCCTGCATAGATAGCTGTGTTTGGAATTCTAAATCAAACACGGTTTGTGCTAGCTCCTTGAAACTTGACCAAATGAAGTAGTTCTAAGTTCTATCTCTATGGTTTGTTTCCTCTTGAAATACCCCATGCAGAGACTGGCGAAAAACACTTTCGTTTGAAAGGGGTTGCCAAGCTTCCAAAAAACTACTAGTTTGCTGAAATCTCAGCAAACATTTTTCACCAAATCTTGATGATACTTGGTGGTAATGATCAGTTCATTAATCACACTTGGCTGCCCAATTTTTATTCTTCTAGCTAGAAGCATTCTTTTCCAGTAACAGTTTCAATTTTTAGGTTTCACTCTGTTTGTTCCTACATAGATAGATATGTTTGGAATTCTAAATCAAACACGGTTTGTGCTAGCTCCTTGAAACTTGACAAAATGAAGTAGTTCTAAGTTCTATCTCTATGGTTTGTTTCCTCTTGAAGTACCCCATGCAGAGACTGGCGAAAAACACTTTCGTTTTAAAGGGCTTGCCAAGCTTCCAAAAAACTACCAGTTTGCTGAAATCTCAGCAAACATTTTTTCAACAAATCTTGATGATACTTGGTGGTAATGATCAGTTCACTAATCCCACTTGGCCGCCCAACTTTCACTCTTCTAGGTTCAAGCGTTCGTTTACAGTAACACTTTGAATTTTTAGGTTTCACTCTGTTTTCTGCTATATAGATAGATGTGTTTGAAACTCTAAATCAAACACGGTTTGTGCTAGCTCCGTGAAACTTGACAAAATGAAGTAGTTCTAAGTTCTATCTCTATGGTTTGTTTCCTCTTGAAGTACCCCATGCAGAGACTGGCGAAGAACACTTTCGTTTGAAAGGGGTTGCCAAGCTTCCAAAAAACTACTAGTTTGCTGAAATCTCAGCAAATATTTTTTCTCCAAATCTTGATGATACTTGGTGGTAATGATCAGTTCACTAATCCCACTTGGCTGCCCAAATTTTATTCTTCTAGGTTGAAGCTTTCATTTCCAGTAACAGTTTGAATTTTTAGGTTTCACTCTATTTTCTCCTACATAGATAGCTGTGTTTGGAATTCTAAATAAAACACGGTTTGTGCTAGCTCCTTGAAACTTGACCAAATGAAGTAGTTCTAAGTTCTATCTCTATGGTTTGTTTCCTCTTGAAGTAGCCCATGCAGAGACTGGCGAAAAACACTTTCGTTTTAAAGGGGTTGCCAAGCTTCCAAAAGACTACTAGTTTGCTGAAATCTCAGCAAACATTTTTTCACCAAATCTTGATTATACTTGGTGGTAATGATCAGTTCACTAATAACACTTGGCTGCCCAACTTTCACTCTTCTAGGTTCAAGCGTTCGTTTCCAGTAACAGTTTGAATTTTTAGGTTTCACTCTGTTTTCTGCTATATAGATAGATGTGTTTGAAACTCTAAATCAAACACGGTTTGTGCTAGCTCCGTGAAACGTGACAAAATGAAGTAGTTCTAAGTTCTATCTCTATGGTTTGTTTCCTCTTGAAGTACCCATGCAGAGACTGGCGAAGAACACTTTCGTTTGAAAGGGGTTGCCAAGCTTCCAAAAAACAACTAGTTTGCTGAAATCTCAGCAAACATTTTTTCACCAAATCTTGATGATACTAGGTGGTAATGATCAGTTCACTAATCCCACTTGGCTGCCCAAATTTTATTCTTCTAGGTTGAAGCATTCGTTTCCAGTAACAGTTTGAATTTTTAGGTTTCACTCTGTTTTCTCCTACATAGATAGCTGTGTTTGGAATTCTAAAGCAAACACGGTTTGTGCTAGCTCCTTGAAACTTGACCAAATGAAGTAGTTCTAAGTTCTATCTCTACGGTTTGTTTCCTCTTGAAGCACCCCATGCAGAGACTGGCGAAAAACACTTTCGTTTGAAAGGGGTTGCCAAGCTTCCAAAAAACTACTAGTTTGCTGTAATCTCAGCAAACATTTTTTCACCAAATCTTGATGATACTTGGTGGTAATGATCAGTTCAGTAATCCCAATTGGCTGCCCAACTTTCACTGTTCTAGGTTCAAGCGTTCATTTCCAGTAACACTTTGAATTTTTAGGTTTCACTCTGTTTTCTGCTATATAGATAGATGTCTTTGAAACTCTAAATCAAACACGGTTTGTGCTAGCTTTTTGAAACTTGACCAAATGAAGTAGTTCTAAGTTCTATCTCTATGGTTTGTTTCCTCTTGAAGTACCCCATGCAGAGACTGGCGAAAAACACTTTCGTTTGAAAGGGGTTGCCAAGCTTCCAAAAAACTACTAGTTTGCTGAAATCTCAGCAAACATTTTTTCACCAAATCTTGATGATACTTGGTGGTAATGATCAGTTCACAAAGCCCACTTGGCTGCCCAATTTTCACTCTTCTAGGTTCAAGCGTTCGTTTCCAGTAACACTTTGAAATTTTAGGTTTCACTCTGTTTTCTGCTATATAGATAGATGTGTTTGAAACTCTAAATCAAACACGGTTTGTGCTAGCTCCTTGAAACTTGACCAAATGAAGTAGTTCTATGTTCTATCTCTATGGTTTGTTTCCTCTTGAAGTACCCCAGGCAGAGACTGGCGAAAAACACTTTCGTTTAAAAGGGGTTTCCAACCTTCCAAAAAACTACTAGTTTGCTGAAATCTCAGCAAACATTTTTTCACCAAAACTTGATGATACCTGGTGGTAATGATCAGTTCACTAAGCCCACTTGGCTGCCCAATTTTTACTCTTCTAGGTTCAAGCGTTCGTTTCCAGTAACACTTTGAATTTTTAGGTTTCACTCTGTTTTCTGCTATATAGATAGATGTGTTTGAAACTCTAAAACAAACACGGTTTGTGCTACCTCCTTGAAACTTGACAAAATGAAGTAGTTCCAAGTTCTATCTCTAGGGTTTGTTTCCTCTTGAAGTACCCCATGCAGAGACTGGCGAAAAACACTTTCGTTTGAAAGGGGTTGCCAAGCTTCCAAAAAACTACTAGTTTGCTGAAATCTCAGCAAACATTTTTTCACCAAATCTTGATGATACTTGGTGGTAATGATCAGTTCACTAATCCCACTTGGCTGCCCAAATTTTATTCTTCTAGTTTGAAGCATTCGTTTCCAGTAACAGTTTGAATTTTTAGGTTTCACTCTGTTTTCTCCTACATAGATAGCTGTGTTTGGAATTCTAAAGCAAACACGGTTTGTGCTAGCTCCTTGAAACTTGACCAAATGAAGTAGTTCTAAGTTCTATCTCTACGGTTTGTTTCCTCTTGAAGCACCCCATGCAGAGACTGGCGAAAAACACTTTCGTTTGAAAGGGGTTGCGAAGCTTCCAAAAAACTACTAGTTTGCTGAAATCTCAGCAAACATTTTTTCACCAAATCTTGATGATACTTGGTGATAATGATCAGTTCACTAATCCCACTTGGCTGCCCAATTTTTATTCTTCTAGGTTGAAGCATTCGTTTCCAGTAACAGTTTGAATTTTTAGGTTTCACTCTGTTTTCTCCTGCATAGATAGCTGTGTTTGGAATTCTAAATTAAACACGGTTTGTGCTAGCTCCTTGAAACTTGACCTAATGAAGTAGTTCTAAGTTTCTATCTCTATGGTTTGTTTTCCTCTTGAAGTACCTCATGCAGAGACTGGCGAAAAACACTTTCGTTAGAAAGGTGTTGCCAAGCTTCCAAAAAAGTACTAGTTTGCTGAAATCTCAGCAAACATTTTTTCACCAAATCTTGATGATACTTCCTGGTAATGATCAGTTCACTAATCCCAATTGGCTGCCCAACTTTCACTCTTCTAGGTTCAAGCGTTCGTTTACAGTAACACTTTGAATTTTTAGGTTTCACTCTGTTTTCTGCTATATAGATAGATGTCTTTGAAACTCTAAATCAAACACGGATTGTGCTAGCTCCTTCAACTTGACCAAATGAAGTAGTTCTATGTTCTATCTCTATGGTTTGTTTCCTCTTGAAGTACCCCAGGCAGAGACTGGCGAAAAACACTTTCGTTTTAAAGGGGTTGCCAACCTTCCAAAAAACTACTAGTTTGCTGAAATCTCAGCAAACATTTTTTCACCAAAACTTGATGATACTTGGTGGTAATGATCAGTTCACTAAGACCACTTGGCTGCCCAATTTTTACTCTTCTAGGTTCAAGCGTTCGTTTCCAGTAACACTTTGAATTTTTAGGTTTCACTCTGTTTTCTGCTATATAGATAGATGTCTTTGAAACTCTAAATCAAACACGGCTTGTGCTACCTCCTTGAAACTTGACAAAATGAAGTAGTTCTAAGATCTATCTCTATGGTTTGTTTCCTCTTGAAGCACCCCATGCAGAGACTGGCGAAAAAACACTTTCGTTTGAAAGGTGTTGCCAAGCTTCCAAAAAAGTACTAGTTTGCTGAAATCTCAGCAAACATTTTTTCACCAAATCTTGATGATACTTCCTGGTAATGATCAGTTCACTAATCAAAATTGGCTGCCCAACTTTCACTCTTCTAGGTTCAAGCGTTCGTTTACAGTAACACTTTGAATTTTTAGGTTTCACTCTGTTTTCTGCTATATAGATAGATGTGTTTGAAACTCTAAATCAAACACGGTTTGTGCTAGCTCCGTGAAACTTGACAAAATGAAGTAGTTCTAAGTTCTATCTCTATGGTTTGTTTCCTCTTGAAGTACCCCATGCAGAGACTGGCGAAGAACACTTTCGTTTGAAAGGGGTTGCCAAGCTTCCAAAAAACTACTAGTTTGCTGAAATCTCAGCAATTTTTTTCACCAAATCTTGATGATACTTGGTGGTAATGATCAGTTCACTAAGCCCACTTGGCTGCCCAATTTTCACTCTTCTAGGTTCAAGCGTTCGTTTCCAGTAACAGTTTGAATTTTTAGGTTTCACTCTGTTTTCTCCTGCATAGATAGCTGTGTTTGGAATTCTAAATCAAACACGGTTTGTGCTAGCTCCTTGAAACTTGACCAAATGAAGTAGTTCTATGTTCTATCTCTATGGTTTGTTTCCTCTTGAAGTACCCCATGCAGAGACTGGCGAAAAACACTTTCGTTTGAAAGGGGTTGCCAAGCTTCCAAAAAACTACTAGTTTGCTGAAATCTCAGCAAACATTTTTTCACCAAAACTTGATGATACTTGGTGGTAATGATCAGTTCACTAATCCCACTTGGCTGCCCAATTTTTATTCTTCTAGGTTGAAGCGTTCGTTTCCAGTAACAGTTTGAATTTTTAGGTTTCACTCTGTTTTCTGCTATATAGATAGATGTGTTTGAAACTCTAAATCAAACACGGTTTGTGCTAGCTCCTTGAAACTTGACCAAATGAAGTAGTTCTAAGTTCTATCTCTATGGTTTGTTTCCTCTTGAAGTACCCCATGCAGAGACTGGCGCAAAACACTTTCGTTTTAAAGGGGTTGCCAAGCTTCCAAAAAACTACCAGTTTGCTGAAATCTCAGCAAACATTTTTTCACCAAAACTTGATGATACTTGGTGGTAATGATCAGTTCACTAAGCCCACTTGGCTGCCCAATTTTTACTCTTCTAGGTTCAAGCGTTCGTTTCCAGTAACACTTTGAAATTTTAGGTTTCACTCTGTTTTCTGCTATATAGATAGATGTCTTTGAAACTCTAAATCAAACACGGTTTGTGCTAGCTTTTTGAAACTTGACCAAATGAAGTAGTTCTAAGTTCTATCTCTATGGTTTGTTTCCTCTTGAAGTACCCCATGCAGAGAGTGGCGAAAAACACTTTGGTTTGAAAGGGGTTGCCAAGCTTCCAAAAAACTACTAGTTTGCTGAAATCTCAGCAAACATTTTTTCACCAAATCTTGATGATACTTGGTGGTAATGATCAGTTCACTAATCCCAATTGGCTGCCCAACTTTCACTCTTCTAGGTTCAAGCGTTCGTTTCCAGTAACACTTTGAATTTTTAGGTTTCACTCTGTTTTCTGCTATATAGATAGATGTCTTTGAAACTCTAAATCAAACACGGTTTGTGCTAGCTTTTTGAAACTTGACCAAATGAAGTAGTTCTAAGTTCTATCTCTATGGTTTGTTTCCTCTTGAAGTACCCCATGCAGAGACTGGCGAAAAACAATTTCGTTTGAAAGGGGTTGCCAAGCTTCCAAAAAACTACTAGTTTGCTGAAATCTCAGCAAACATTTTTTCACCAAATCTTGATGATACTTGGTGGTAATGATCAGTTCACTAATCCCAATTGGCTGCCCAACTTTCACTCTTCTAGGTTCAAGCGTTCGTTTCCAGTAACACTTTGAATTTTTAGGTTTCACTCTGTTTTCTGCTATATAGATAGATGTGTTTCAAACTCTAAATCAAACACGGTTTGTGCTAGCTCCGTGAAACTTGACAAAATGAAGTAGTTCTAAGTTCTATCTCTATGGTTTGTTTCCTCTTGAAGTACCCCATGCAGAGACTGGCGAAGAACACTTTTGTTTGAAAGGGGTTGCCAAGCTTCCAAAAAACTATTCATTTGCTGAAATCTCAGCAAACATTTTTTTCACCAAATCTTGATGATACTTGGTGGTAATGATCAGTTCACTAAGCCCACTTGGCTGCCAAATTTTCACTCTTCTAGGTTCAAGCGTTCGTTTCCAGTAACACTTTGAATTTTTAGGTTTCACTCTGTTTTCTGCTATATAGATAGATGTGTTTGAAACTCTAAATCAAACACGGTTTGTGCTAGCTCCTTGAAACTTGACCAAATGAAGTAGTTCTAAGTTCTATCTCTATGGTTTGTTTCCTCTTGAAGTACCCCATGCAGAGACTGGCGAAAAACACTTTCGTTTGAAAGGGGTTGCCAACCTTCCAAAAAACTACTAGTTTGCTGAAGTCTCAGCAAACATTTTTACACCAAAACTTGATGATACTTGGTGGTAATGATCAGTTCACTAAGCCCACTTGGGTGCCCAATTTTTACTCTTCTAGGTTCAAGCGTTCGTTTCCAGTAACAGTTTGAAATTTTAGGTTTCACTCTGTTTTCTGCTATATAGATAGATGTCTTTGAAACTCTAAATCAAACACGGTTTGTGTTACCTCCTTGAAACTTGACAAAATGAAGTAGTTGTAACTTCTATCTCTATGGTTTGTTTCCTCTTGAAGTACCCCATGCAGAGACTGGCGAAAAACACTTTCGTTGAAAGGGGTTGCCAAGCTTCCAAATAACTACTAGTTTGCTGAAATCTCAGCAAATATTTT
>NW_027517276.1:0-46043 GCF_048772815.1 Callospermophilus lateralis
CTGCATGGGGTACTTCAAGAGGAAACAAACCATAGAGATAGAACTTAGAACTACTTCATTTGGTCAAGTTTCAAGGAGCTAGCACAAACCGTGTTTGATTCAGAGTTTCAAACACATCTATCTATATAGCAGAAAACAGAGTGAAACCTAAAAATTCAAAGTGTTACTGGAAACGAACGCTTGAACCTAGAAGAGTGAAAGTTGGGCAGCCAAGTGAGATTAGTGAACTGATCATTACCACCAAGTATCATCAAGATTTGGTGAAAAAATGTTTGCTGAGATTTCAGCAAACTAGTAGTTTTTTGGAAGCTTGGCAACCCCTTTCAAACGAAAGTGTTTTGCGCCAGTCTCTGCATGGGGTACTTCAAGAGGAAACAAACCATAGAGATAGAACTTAGAACTATTTCATTTTGTCAAGTTTCACGCAGCTAGCACAAACCGTGTTTGACTCAGAATTTCAAACACATCTATCTATATAGCAGAAAACAGAGTGAAACCTAAAAATTCAAAATGTTACTGGAAACGAACGCTTGAACCTAGAAGAGTGAAAGTTGGGCAGCCAAGTGGGATTAGTGAACTGATCATTACCACCAAGTATCATCAAGTTTTGGTGAAAAAATGTTTGCTGAGATTTCAGCAAACTAGTAGTTTTTTGGAAGCTTGGCAACCCCTTTCAAACGAAAGTGTTTTTCGCCAGTCTCTGCATGGGGTACTTCAAGAGGAAACAAACCATAGAGATAGAACTTAGAACTACTTCATTTTGTCAAGTTTCACGCATCTAGCACAAACCGTGTTTGATTCAGAGTTTCGAACACATCTATCTATATAGCAGAAAACAGAGTGAAACCTAAAAATTCAAAGTGTTACTGGAAACGAACGCTTGAACCTAGAAGAGTGAAAGTTGGGCAGCCAAGTGGGATTAGTGAACTGATCATTACCACCAAGTATCATCAAGTTTTGGTGAAAAAATGTTTGCTGAGATTTCAGCAAACTAGTAGTTTTTTGGACGCTTGACAACCCCTTTCAAACGAAAGTGTTTTTCGCCAGTCTCTGCATGGGGTACTTCAAGAGGAAACAAACCATAGAGATAGAACTTAGAACTACTTCATTTGGTCAAGTTTCAAGGAGCTAGCACAAACCGTGTTTGATTTAGAATTCCAAACACATCTATCTATATAGCAGAAAACAGAGTGAAACCTAAAAATTCAAAATGTTACTGGAAACGAACGCTTGAACCTAGAAGAGTGAAAGTTGGGCAGCCAAGTGGGATTAGTGAACTGATCATTACCACCAAGTATCATCAAGTTTTGGTGAAAAAATGTTTGCTGAGATTTCAGCAAACTAGTAGTTTTTTGGACGCTTGGCAACCCCTTTCAAACGAAAGTGTTTTTCGCCAGTCTCTGCATGGGGTACTTCAAGAGGAAACAAACCATAGAGATAGAACTTAGAACTACTTCATTTGGTCAAGTTTCAAGGAGCTAGCACAAACCGTGTTTGATTCAGAGTTTCAAACACATCTATCTATATAGCAGAAAACAGAGTGAAACCTAAAAATTCAAAGTGTTACTGGAAACGAATGCTTGAACCTAGAAGAGAGAAAGCTGGCCACCAAGTGGGATTAGTGAACTGATCATTACCACCAAGTATCATCAAGTTTTGGTGAAAAAATGTTTGCTGAGATTTCAGCAAACTGGTAGTTTTTTGGACGCTTGGCAACCCCTTTCAAACGAAAGTGTTTTGTGCCAGTCTCTGCATGGGGTACTTCAAGAGGAAACAAACCATAGAGATAGAACTTAGAACTACTTCATTTGGTCAAGTTTCAAGGAGCTAGCACAAACCGTGTTTGATTTAGAATTCCAAACACATCTATCTATATAGCAGAAAACAGAGTGAAACCTAAAAATTCAAAGTGTTACTGGAAACGAACGCTTGAACCTAGAAGAGTGAAAGTTGGGCAGCCAAGTGGGATTAGTGAACTGATCATTACCACCAAGTATCATCAAGTTTTGGTGAAAAAATGTTTGCTGAGATTTCAGCAAACTAGTAGTTTTTTGGACGCTTGGCAACCCCTTTCAAACGAAAGTGTTTTTCGCCAGTCTCTGCATGGGGTAATTCAAGAGGAAACAAACCATAGAGATAGAACTTAGAACTACTTCATTTGGTCAAGTTTCAAGGAGCTAGCACAAACCGTGTTTGATTTAGAATTCCAAACACATCTATCTATATAGCAGAAAACAGAGTGAAACCTAAAAATTCAAAATGTTACTGGAAACGAACGCTTGAACCTAGAAGAGTGAAAGTTGGGCAGCCAAGTGGGATTAGTGAACAGATCATTACCACCAAGTATCATCAAGTTTTGGTGAAAAAATGTTTGCTGAGATTTCAGCAAACTAGTAGTTTTTTGGACGCTTGGCAACCCCTTTCAAACGAAAGTGTTTTTCGCCAGTCTCTGCATGGGGTACTTCAAGAGGAAACAAACCATAGAGATAGAACTTAGAACTACTTCATTTTGTCAAGTTTCAAGGAGCTAGCACAAACCGTGTTTGATTCAGAGTTTCAAACACATCTATCTATATAGCAGAAAACAGAGTGAAACCTAAAAATTCAAAGTGTTACTGGAAACGAACGCTTGAACCTAGAAGAGAGAAAGTTGGGCAGCCAAGTGGGATTAGTGAACTGATCATTACCACCAAGTATCATCAAGTTTTGGTGAAAAAATGTTTGCTGAGATTTCAGCAAACTAGTAGTTTTTTGGAATCTTGGCAACCCCTTTCAAACGAAAGTGTTTTTCGCCAGTCTCTGCATGGGGTACTTCAAGAGGAAACAAACCATAGAGATAGAACTTAGAACTACTTCATTTGGTCAAGTTTCAAGGAGCTAGCACAAACAGTGTTTGATTTAGAATTCCAAACACAGCTATCTATGTAGCAGAAAACAGAGTGAAACCTAAAAATTCAAAGTGTTACTGGAAACGAACGCTTGAACCTAGAAGAGTGAAAGTTGGGCAGCCAAGTGGGATTAGTGAACTGATCATTACCACCAAGTATCATCAAGTTTTGGTGAAAAAATGTTTGCTGAGATTTCAGCAAACTAGTAGTTTTTTGGACGCTTGGCAACCCCTTTCAAACGAAAGTGTTTTTCGCCAGTCTCTGCATGGGGTACTTCAAGAGGAAACAAACCATAGAGATAGAACTTAGAACTACTTCATTTGGTCAAGTTTCAAGGAGCTAGCACAAACCGTGTTTGATTTAGAATTCCAAACACATCTATCTATATAGCAGAAAACAGAGTGAAACCTAAAAATTCAAAATGTTACTGGAAACGAACGCTTGAACCTAGAAGAGTGAAAGTTGGGCAGCCAAGTGGGATTAGTGAACTGATCATTACCACCAAGTATCATCAAGTTTTGGTGAAAAAATGTTTGCTGAGATTTCAGCAAACTAGTAGTTTTTTGGACGCTTGGCAACCCCTTTCAAACGAAAGTGTTTTTCGCCAGTCTCTGCATGGGGTACTTCAAGAGGAAACAAACCATAGAGATAGAACTTAGAACTACTTCATTTGGTCAAGTTTCAAGGAGCTAGCACAAACCGTGTTTGATTCAGAGTTTCAAACACATCTATCTATATAGCAGAAAACAGAGTGAAACCTAAAAATTCAAAGTGTTACTGGAAACGAACGCTTGAACCTAGAAGAGTGAAAGTTGGGCAGCCAAGTGAGATTAGTGAACTGATCATTACCACCAAGTATCATCAAGATTTGGTGAAAAAATGTTTGCTGAGATTTCAGCAAACTAGTAGTTTTTTGGAAGCTTGGCAACCCCTTTCAAACGAAAGTGTTTTGCACCAGTCTCTGCATGGGGTACTTCAAGAGGAAACAAACCATAGAGATAGAACTTAGAACTATTTCATTTTGTCAAGTTTCACGCAGCTAGCACAAACCGTGTTTGACTCAGAATTTCAAACACATCTATCTATATAGCAGAAAACAGAGTGAAACCTAAAAATTCAAAATGTTACTGGAAACGAACGCTTGAACCTAGAAGAGTGAAAGTTGGGCAGCCAAGTGGGATTAGTGAACTGATCATTACCACCAAGTATCATCAAGTTTTGGTGAAAAAATGTTTGCTGAGACTTCAGCAAACTAGTAGTTTTTTGGACGCTTGGCAACCCCTTTCAAACGAAAGTGTTTTTCGCCAGTCTCTGCATGGGGTACTTCAAGAGGAAACAAACCATAGAGATAGAACTTAGAACTACTTCATTTGGTCAAGTTTCAAGGAGCTAGCACAAACCGTGTTTGATTCAGAGTTTCAAACACATCTATCTATATAGCAGAAAACAGAGTGAAACCTAAAAATTCAAAGTGTTACTGGAAACGAACGCTTGAACCTAGAAGAGTGAAAGTTGGGCAGCCAAGTGAGATTAGTGAACTGATCATTACCACCAAGTATCATCAAGATTTGGTGAAAAAATGTTTGCTGAGATTTCAGCAAACTAGTAGTTTTTTGGAAGCTTGGCAACCCCTTTCAAACGAAAGTGTTTTTCGCCAGTCTCTGCATGGGGTACTTCAAGAGGAAACAAACCATAGAGATAGAACTTAGAACTACTTCATTTGGTCAAGTTTCAAGGAGCTAGCACAAACCGTGTTTGATTTAGAATTCCAAACACATCTATCTATATAGCAGAAAACAGAGTGAAACCCAAAAATTCAAAATGTTACTGGAAACGAACGCTTGAACCTAGAAGAGTGAAAGTTGGGCAGCCAAGTGGGATTAGTGAACTGATCATTACCACCAAGTATCATCAAGTTTTGGTGAAAAAATGTTTGCTGAGATTTCAGCAAACTAGTAGTTTTTTGGACGCTTGGCAACCCCTTTCAAGCGAAAGTGTTTTTCGCCAGTCTCTGCATGGGGTACTTCAAGAGGAAACAAACCATAGAGATAGAACTTAGAACTACTTCATTTTGTCAAGTTTCAAGGAGCTAGCACAAACCGTGTTTGATTCAGAGTTTCAAACACATCTATCTATATAGCAGAAAACAGAGTGAAACCTAAAAATTCAAAGTGTTACTGGAAACGAATGCTTGAACCTAGAAGAGAGAAAGCTGTGCAGCCAAGTGGGATTAGTGAACTGATCATTACCACCAAGTATCATCAAGTTTTGGTGAAAAAATGTTTGCTGAGATTTCAGCAAACTGGTAGTTTTTTGGACGCTTGGCAACCCCTTTCAAACGAAAGTGTTTTGCGCCAGTCTCTGCATGGGTTACTTCAAGAGGAAACAAACCATAGAGATAGAACTTAGAACTACTTCATTTGGTCAAGTTTCAAGGAGCTAGCACAAACCGTGTTTGATTTAGAATTCCAAACACATCTATCTATATAGCAGAAAACAGAGTGAAACCTAAAAATTCAAAGTGTTACTGGAAACGAACGCTTGAACCTAGAAGAGTGAAAGTTGGGCAGCCAAGTGGGATTAGTGAACTGATCATTACCACCAAGTATCATCAAGTTTTGGTGAAAAAATGTTTGCTGAGATTTCAGCAAACTAGTAGTTTTTTGGACGCTTGGCAACCCCTTTCAAACGAAAGTGTTTTTCGCCAGTCTCTGCATGGGGTACTTCAAGAGGAAACAAACCATAGAGATAGAACTTAGAACTACTTCATTTGGTCAAGTTTCAAGGAGCTAGCACAAACCGTGTTTGATTTAGAATTCCAAACACAGCTATCTATGTAGCAGAAAACAGAGTGAAACCTAAAAATTCAAAGTGTTACTGGAAACGAACGCTTGAACCTAGAAGAGTGAAAGTTGGGCAGCCAAGTGGGATTAGTGAACTGATCATTACCACCAAGTATCATCAAGTTTTGGTGAAAAAATGTTTGCTGAGATTTCAGCAAACTAGTAGTTTTTTGGACGCTTGGCAACCCCTTTCAAACGAAAGTGTTTTTCGCCAGTCTCTGCATGGGGTACTTCAAGAGGAAACAAACCATAGAGATAGAACTTAGAACTACTTCATTTGGTCAAGTTTCAAGGAGCTAGCAAAAACCGTGTTTGATTCAGAGTTTCAAACACATCTATCTATATAGCAGAAAACAGAGTGAAACCTAAAAATTCAAAGTGTTACTGGAAACGAACGCTTGAACCTAGAAGAGTGAAAGTTGGGCAGCCAAGTGAGATTAGTGAACTGATCATTACCACCAAGTATCATCAAGATTTGGTGAAAAAATGTTTGCTGAGATTTCAGCAAACTAGTAGTTTTTTGGAAGCTTGGCAACCCCTTTCAAACGAAAGTGTTTTTCGCCAGTCTCTGCATGGGGTACTTCAAGAGGAAACAAACCATAGAGATAGAACTTAGAACTACTTCATTTGGTCAAGTTTCAAGGAGCTAGCACAAACCGTGTTTGATTCAGAGTTTCGAACACATCTATCTATATAGCAGAAAACAGAGTGAAACCTAAAAATTCAAAGTGTTACTGGAAACGAACGCTTGAACCTAGAAGAGTGAAAGTTGGGCAGCCAAGTGGGATTAGTGAACTGATCATTACCACCAAGTATCATCAAGTTTTGGTGAAAAAATGTTTGCTGAGATTTCAGCAAACTAGTAGTTTTTTGGAAGCTTGGCAACCCCTTTCAAACGAAAGTGTTTTTCGCCAGTCTCTGCATGGGGTACTTCAAGAGGAAACAAACCATAGAGATAGAACTTAGAACTACTTCATTTTGTCAAGTTTCACGCATCTAGCACAAACCGTGTTTGATTCAGAGTTTCGAACACATCTATCTATATAGCAGAAAACAGAGTGAAACCTAAAAATTCAAAGTGTTACTGGAAACGAACGCTTGAACCTAGAAGAGTGAAAGTTGGGCAGCCAAGTGGGAATAGTGAACTGATCATTACCACCAAGTATCATCAAGTTTTGGTGAAAAAATGTTTGCTGAGATTTCAGCAAACTAGTAGTTTTTTGGACGCTTGGCAACCCCTTTCAAACGAAAGTGTTTTTCGCCAGTCTCTGCATGGGGTACTTCAAGAGGAAACAAACCATAGAGATAGAACTTAGAACTACTTCATTTGGTCAAGTTTCAAGGAGCTAGCACAAACCGTGTTTGATTTAGAATTCCAAACACATCTATCTATATAGCAGAAAACAGAGTGAAACCTAAAAATTCAAAGTGTTACTGGAAACGAACGCTTGAACCTAGAAGAGAGAAAGCTGGGCAGCCAAGTGGGATTAGTGAACTGATCATTACCACCAAGTATCATCAAGTTTTGGTGAAAAAATGTTTGCTGAGATTTCAGCAAACTGGTAGTTTTTTGGACGCTTGGCAACCCCTTTCAAACGAAAGTGTTTTGCGCCAGTCTCTGCATGGGGTACTTCAAGCGGAAACAAACTATAGAGATAGAACTTAGAACTACTTCATTTGGTCAAGTTTCAAGGAGCTAGCACAAACCGTGTTTGATTTAGAATTCCAAACACATCTATCTATATAGCAGAAAACAGAGTGAAACCTAAAAATTCAAAGTGTTACTGGAAACGAACGCTTGAACCTAGAAGAGTGAAAGTTGGGCAGCCAAGTGGGATTAGTGAACTGATCATTACCACCAAGTATCATCAAGTTTTGGTGAAAAAATGTTTGCTGAGATTTCAGCAAACTAGTAGTTTTTTGGACGCTTGGCAACCCCTTTCAAACGAAAGTGTTTTTCGCCAGTCTCTGCATGGGGTACCTCAAGAGGAAACAAACCATAGAGATAGAACTTAGAACTACTTCATTTGGTCAAGTTTCAAGGAGCTAGCACAAACCGTGTTTGATTTAGAATTCCAAACACATCTATCTATATAGCAGAAAACAGAGTGAAACCTAAAAATTCAAAATGTTACTGGAAACGAACGCTTGAACCTAGAAGAGTGAAAGTTGGGCAGCCAAGTGGGATTAGTGAACTGATCATTACCACCAAGTATCATCAAGTTTTGGTGAAAAAATGTTTGCTGAGATTTCAGAAAACTAGTAGTTTTTTGGACGCTTGGCAACCCCTTTCAAACGAAAGTGTTTTTCGCCAGTCTCTGCATGGGGTACTTCAAGAGGAAACAAACCATAGAGATAGAACTTAGAACTACTTCATTTTGTCAAGTTTCAAGGAGCTAGCACAAACCGTGTTTGATTCAGAGTTTCAAACACATCTATCTATATAGCAGAAAACAGAGTGAAACCTAAAAATTCAAAGTGTTACTGGAAACGAACGCTTGAACCTAGAAGAGAGAAAGTTGGGCAGCCAAGTGGGATTAGTGAACTGATCATTACCACCAAGTATCATCAAGTTTTGGTGAAAAAATGTTTGCTGAGATTTCAGCAAACTAGTAGTTTTTTGGAAGCTTGGCAACCCCTTTCAAACGAAAGTGTTTTTCGCCAGTCTCTGCATGGGGTACTTCAAGAGGAAACAAACCATAGAGATAGAACTTAGAACTACTTCATTTGGTCAAGTTTCAAGGAGCTAGCACAAACAGTGTTTGATTTAGAATTCCAAACACAGCTATCTATGTAGCAGAAAACAGAGTGAAACCTAAAAATTCAAAGTGTTACTGGAAACGAACGCTTGAACCTAGAAGAGTGAAAGTTGGGCAGCCAAGTGGGATTAGTGAACTGATCATTACCACCAAGTATCATCAAGTTTTGGTGAAAAAATGTTTGCTGAGATTTCAGCAAACTAGTAGTTTTTTGGACGCTTGGCAACCCCTTTCAAACGAAAGTGTTTTTCGCCAGTCTCTGCATGGGGTACTTCAAGAGGAAACAAACCATAGAGATAGAACTTAGAACTACTTCATTTGGTCAAGTTTCAAGGAGCTAGCACAAACCGTGTTAGATTCAGAGTTTCGAACACATCTATCTATATAGCAGAAAACAGAGTGAAACCTAAAAATTCAAAGTGTTACTGGAAACGAACGCTTGAACCTAGAAGAGTGAAAGTTGGGCAGCGAAGTGGGATTAGTGAACTGATCATTACCACCAAGTATCATCAAGTTTTGGTGAAAAAATGTTTGCTGAGATTTCAGCAAACTAGTAGTTTTTTGGACGCTTGGCAACCCCTTTCAAGCGAAAGTGTTTTTCGCCAGTCTCTGCATGGGGTACTTCAAGAGGAAACAAACCATAGAGATAGAACTTAGAACTACTTCATTTTGTCAAGTTTCATGCAGCTAGCACAAACCGTGTTTGATTCAGAGTTTCAAACACATCTATCTATATAGCAGAAAACAGAGTGAAACCTAAAAATTCAAAGTGTTACTGGAAACGAACGCTTGAAACTAGAAGAGAGAAAGTTGGGCAGCCAAGTGGGATTAGTGAACTGATCATTACCACCAAGTATCATCAAGTTTTGGTGAAAAAATGTTTGCTGAGATTTCAGCAAACTAGTAGTTTTTTGGAATCTTAGCAACCCCTTTCAAACGAAAGTGTTTTTCGCCAGTCTCTTCATGGGGTACTTCAAGAGGAAACAAACCATAGAGATAGAACTTAGAACTACTTCATTTGGTCAAGTTTCAAGGAGCTAGCACAAACAGTGTTTGATTTAGAATTCCAAACACAGCTATCTATGTAGCAGAAAACAGAGTGAAACCTAAAAATTCAAAGTGTTACTGCAAACGAACGCTTGAACCTAGAAGAGTGAAAGTTGGGCAGCCAAGTGAGATTAGTGAACTGATCATTACCACCAAGTATCATCAAGATTTGGTGAAAAAATGTTTGCTGAGATTTCAGCAAACTAGTAGTTTTTTGGACGCTTGGCAACCCCTTTCAAACGAAAGTGTTTTTCGCCAGTCTCTGCATGGGGTACTTCAAGAGGAAACAAACCATAGAGATAGAACTTAGAACTACTTCATTTGGTCAAGTTTCAAGGAGCTAGCACAAACCGTGTTAGATTCAGAGTTTCAAACACATCTATCTATATAGCAGAAAACAGAGTGAAACCTAAAAATTCAAAGTGTTACTGGAAACGAACGCTTGAACCTAGAAGAGTGAAAGTTGGGCAGCCAAGTGAGATTAGTGAACTGATCATTACCACCAAGTATCATCAAGATTTGGTGAAAAAATGTTTGCTGAGATTTCAGCAAACTAGTAGTTTTTTGGACGCTTGGCAACCCCTTTCAAACGAAAGTGTTTTTCGCCAGTCTCTGCATGGGGTACTTCAAGAGGAAACAAACCATAGAGATAGAACTTAGAACTATTTCATTTTGTCAAGTTTCACGCATCTAGCACAAACCGTGTTTGATTCAGAGTTTCGAACACATCTATCTATATAGCAGAAAACAGAGTGAAACCTAAAAATTCAAAGTGTTACTGGAAACGAACGCTTGAACCTAGAAGAGTGAAAGTTGGGCAGCCAAGTGGGATTAGTGAACTGATCATTACCACCAAGTATCATCAAGTTTTGGTGAAAAAATGTTTGCTGAGATTTCAGCAAACTAGTAGTTTTTTGGACGCTTGGCAACCCCTTTCAAGCGAAAGTGTTTTTCGCCAGTCTCTGCATGGGGTACTTCAAGAGGAAACAAACCATAGAGATAGAACTTAGAACTACTTCATTTTGTCAAGTTTCATGCAGCTAGCACAAACCGTGTTTGATTTAGAATTCCAAACACATCTATCTATATAGCAGAAAACAGAGTGAAACCTAAAAATTCAAAATGTTACTGGAAACGAACGCTTGAACCTAGAAGAGTGAAAGTTGGGCAGCCAAGTGGGATTAGTGAACTGATCATTACCACCAAGTATCATCAAGTTTTGGTGAAAAAATGTTTGATGAGATTTCAGCAAACTAGTAGTTTTTTGGACGCTTGGCAACCCCTTTCAAACGAAAGTGTTTTTCGCCAGTCTCTGCATGGGGTACTTCAAGAGGAAACAAACCATAGAGATAGAACTTAGAACTACTTCATTTGGTCAAGTTTCAAGGAGCTAGCACAAACCGTGTTTGATTTAGAATTCCAAACACATCTATCTATATAGCAGAAAACAGAGTGAAACCTAAAAATTCAAAGTGTTACTGGAAACGAACGCTTGAACCTAGAAGAGTGAAAGTTGGGCAGCCAAGTGGGATTAGTGAACTGATCATTACCACCAAGTATCATCAAGTTTTGGTGAAAAAATGTTTGCTGAGATTTCAGCAAACTAGTAGTTTTTTGGACGCTTGGCAACCCCTTTCAAACGAAAGTGTTTTTCGCCAGTCTCTGCATGGGGTACTTCAAGAGGAAACAAACCATAGAGATAGAACTTAGAACTACTTCATTTGGTCAAGTTTCAAGGAGCTAGCACAAACCGTGTTTGATTTAGAATTCCAAACACATCTATCTATATAGCAGAAAACAGAGTGAAACCTAAAAATTCAAAATGTTACTGGAAACGAACGCTTGAACCTAGAAGAGTGAAAGTTGGGCAGCCAAGTGGGATTAGTGAACTGATCATTACCACCAAGTATCATCAAGTTTTGGTGAAAAAATGTTTGCTGAGATTTCAGCAAACTAGTAGTTTTTTGGACGCTTGGCAACCCCTTTCAAACGAAAGTGTTTTTCGCCAGTCTCTGCATGGGGTACTTCAAGAGGAAACAAACCATAGAGATAGAACTTAGAACTACTTCATTTTGTCAAGTTTCAAGGAGCTAGCACAAACCGTGTTTGATTCAGAGTTTCAAACACATCTATCTATATAGCAGAAAACAGAGTGAAACCTAAAAATTCAAAGTGTTACTGGAAACGAACGCTTGAACCTAGAAGAGTGAAAGTTGGGCAGCCAAGTGAGATTAGTGAACTGATCATTACCACCAAGTATCATCAAGATTTGGTGAAAAAATGTTTGCTGAGATTTCAGCAAATTAGTAGTTTTTTGGAAGCTTGGCAACCCCTTTCAAACGAAAGTGTTTTGCGCCAGTCTCTGCATGGGGTACTTCAAGAGGAAACAAACCATAGAGATAGAACTTAGAACTATTTCATTTGGTCAAGTTTCACGCAGCTAGCACAAACCGTGTTTGACTCAGAATTTCAAACACATCTATCTATATAGCAGAAAACAGAGTGAAACCTAAAAATTCAAAATGTTACTGGAAACGAACGCTTGAACCTAGAAGAGTGAAAGTTGGGCAGCCAAGTGGGATTAGTGAACTGATCATTACCACCAAGTATCATCAAGTTTTGGTGAAAAAATGTTTGCTGAGATTTCAGCAAACTAGTAGTTTTTTGGAAGCTTGGCAACCCCTTTCAAACGAAAGTGTTTTTCGCCAGTCTCTGCATGGGGTACTTCAAGAGGAAACAAACCATAGAGATAGAACTTAGAACTACTTCATTTTGTCAAGTTTCACGCATCTAGCACAAACCGTGTTTGATTCAGAGTTTCGAACACATCTATCTATATAGCAGAAAACAGAGTGAAACCTAAAAATTCAAAGTGTTACTGGAAACGAACGCTTGAACCTAGAAGAGAGAAAGCTGGGCAGCCAAGTGGGATTAGTGAACTGATCATTACCACCAAGTATCATCAAGTTTTGGTGAAAAAATGTTTGCTGAGATTTCAGCAAACTAGTAGTTTTTTGGACGCTTGGCAACCCCTTTCAAACGAAAGTGTTTTGCGCCAGTCTCTGCATGGGGTACTTCAAGAGGAAACAAACCATAGAGATAGAACTTAGAACTACTTCATTTGGTCAAGTTTCAAGGAGCTAGCACAAACCGTGTTTGATTTAGAATTCCAAACACATCTATCTATATAGCAGAAAACAGAGTGAAACCTAAAAATTCAAAGTGTTACTGGAAACGAACGCTTGAACCTAGAAGAGTGAAAGTTGGGCAGCCAAGTGGGATTAGTGAACTGATCATTACCACCAAGTATCATCAAGTTTTGGTGAAAAAATGTTTGCTGAGATTTCAGCAAACTAGTAGTTTTTTGGACGCTTGGCAACCCCTTTCAAACGAAAGTGTTTTTCGCCAGTCTCTGCATGGGGTACTTCAAGAGGAAACAAACCATAGAGATAGAACTTAGAACTACTTCATTTGGTCAAGTTTCAAGGAGCTAGCACAAACCGTGTTTGATTTAGAATTCCAAACACATCTATCTATATAGCAGAAAACAGAGTGAAACCTAAAAATTCAAAATGTTACTGGAAACGAACGCTTGAACCTAGAAGAGTGAAAGTTGGGCAGCCAAGTGGGATTAGTGAACTGATCATTACCACCAAGTATCATCAAGTTTTGGTGAAAAAATGTTTGCTGAGATTTCAGCAAACTAGTAGTTTTTTGGACGCTTGGCAACCCCTTTCAAACGAAAGTGTTTTTCGCCAGTCTCTGCATGGGGTACTTCAAGAGGAAACAAACCATAGAGATAGAACTTAGAACTACTTCATTTTGTCAAGTTTCAAGGAGCTAGCAAAAACCGTGTTTTACTCAGAGTTTCAAACACATCTATCTATATAGCAGAAAACAGAGTGAAACCTAAAAATTCAAAGTGTTACTGGAAACGAACGCTTGAACCTAGAAGAGAGAAAGTTGGGCAGCCAAGTGGGATTAGTGAACTGATCATTACCACCAAGTATCATCAAGTTTTGGTGAAAAAATGTTTGCTGAGATTTCAGCAAACTAGTAGATTTTTGGAAGCTTGGCAACCCCTTTCAAACGAAAGTGTTTTTCGCCAGCCTCTGCATGGGGTACTTCAAGAGGAAACAAACCATAGAGATAGAACTTAGAACTACTTCATTTGGTCAAGTTTCAAGGAGCTAGCACAAACAGTGTTTGATTTAGAATTCCAAACACAGCTATCTATGTAGCAGAAAACAGAGTGAAACCTAAAAATTCAAAGTGTTACTGGAAACGAACGCTTGAACCTAGAAGAGTGAAAGTTGGGCAGCCAAGTGGGATTAGTGAACTGATCATTACCACCAAGTATCATCAAGTTTTGGTGAAAAAATGTTTGCTGAGATTTCAGCAAACTAGTAGTTTTTTGGACGCTTGGCAACCCCTTTCAAACGAAAGTGTTTTTCGCCAGTCTCTGCATGGGGTACTTCAAGAGGAAACAAACCATAGAGATAGAACTTAGAACTACTTCATTTGGTCAAGTTTCAAGGAGCTAGCACAAACCGTGTTTGATTTAGAATTCCAAACACATCTATCTATATAGCAGAAAACAGAGTGAAACCTAAAAATTCAAAATGTTACTGGAAACGAACGCTTGAACCTAGAAGAGTGAAAGTTGGGCAGCCAAGTGGGATTAGTGAACTGATCATTACCACCAAGTATCATCAAGTTTTGGTGAAAAAATGTTTGCTGAGATTTCAGCAAACTAGTAGTTTTTTGGACGCTTGGCAACCCCTTTCAAACGAAAGTGTTTTTCGCCAGTCTCTGCATGGGGTACTTCAAGAGGAAACAAACCATAGAGATAGAACTTAGAACTACTTCATTTTGTCAAGTTTCAAGGAGCTAGCACAAACCGTGTTTGATTCAGAGTTTCAAACACATCTATCTATATAGCAGAAAACAGAGTGAAACCTAAAAATTCAAAGTGTTACTGGAAACGAACGCTTGTACCTAGAAGAGAGAAAGTTGGGCAGCCAAGTGGGATTAGTGAACTGATCATTACCACCAAGTATCATCAAGTTTTGGTGAAAAAATGTTTGCTGAGATTTCAGCAAACTAGTAGTTTTTTGGAAGCTTGGCAACCCCTTTCAAATGAAAGTGTTTTTCGCCAGTCTCTGCATGGGGTACTTCAAGAGGAAACAAACCATAGAGATAGAACTTAGAACTACTTCATTTGGTCAAGTTTCAAGGAGCTAGCACAAACAGTGTTTGATTTAGAATTCCAAACACAGCTATCTATGTAGCAGAAAACAGAGTGAAACCTAAAAATTCAAAGTGTTACTGGAAACGAACGCTTGAACCTAGAAGAGTGAAAGTTGGGCAGCCAAGTGGGATTAGTGAACTGATCATTACCACCAAGTATCATCAAGTTTTGGTGAAAAAATGTTTGCTGAGATTTCAGCAAACTAGTAGTTTTTTGGACGCTTGGCAACCCCTTTCAAACGAAAGTGTTTTTCGCCAGTCTCTGCATGGGGTACTTCAAGAGGAAACAAACCATAGAGATAGAACTTAGAACTACTTCATTTGGTCAAGTTTCAAGGAGCTAGCACAAACCGTGTTTGATTTAGAATTCCAAACACATCTATCTATATAGCAGAAAACAGAGTGAAACCTAAAAATTCAAAATGTTACTGGAAACGAACGCTTGAACCTAGAAGAGTGAAAGTTGGGCAGCCAAGTGGGATTAGTGAACTGATCATTACCACCAAGTATCATCAAGTTTTGGTGAAAAAATGTTTGCTGAGATTTCAGCAAACTAGTAGTTTTTTGGACGCTTGGCAACCCCTTTCAAACGAAAGTGTTTTTCGACAGTCTCTGCATGGGGTACTTCAAGAGGAAACAAACCATAGAGATAGAACTTAGAACTACTTCATTTTGTCAAGTTTCAAGGAGCTAGCACAAACCGTGTTTGATTCAGAGTTTCAAACACATCTATCTATATAGCAGAAAACAGAGTGAAACCTAAAAATTCAAAGTGTTACTGGAAACGAACGCTTGAACCTAGAAGAGAGAAAGTTGGGCAGCCAAGTGGGATTAGTGAACTGATCATTACCACCAAGTATCATCAAGTTTTGGTGAAAAAATGTTTGCTGAGATTTCAGCAAACTAGTAGTTTTTTGGAAGCTTGGCAACCCCTTTCAAACGAAAGTGTTTTTCGCCAGTCTCTGCATGGGGTACTTCAAGAGGAAACAAACCATAGAGATAGAACTTAGAACTACTTCATTTGGTCAAGTTTCAAGGAGCTAGCACAAACAGTGTTTGATTTAGAATTCCAAACACAGCTATCTATGTAGCAGAAAACAGAGTGAAACCTAAAAATTCAAAGTGTTACTGGAAACGAACGCTTGAACCTAGAAGAGTGAAAGTTGGGCAGCCAAGTGGGATTAGTGAACTGATCATTACCACCAAGTATCATCAAGTTTTGGTGAAAAAATGTTTGCTGAGATTTCAGCAAACTAGTAGTTTTTTGGACGCTTGGCAACCCCTTTCAAACGAAAGTGTTTTTCGCCAGTCTCTGCATGGGGTACTTCAAGAGGAAACAAACCATAGAGATAGAACTTAGAACTACTTCATTTGGTCAAGTTTCAAGGAGCTAGCACAAACCGTGTTTGATTTAGAATTCCAAACACATCTATCTATATAGCAGAAAACAGAGTGAAACCTAAAAATTCAAAATGTTACTGGAAACCAACGCTTGAACCTAGAAGAGTGAAAGTTGGGCAGCCAAGTGGGATTAGTGAACTGATCATTACCACCAAGTATCATCAAGTTTTGGTGAAAAAATGTTTGCTGAGATTTCAGCAAACTAGTAGTTTTTTGGACGCTTGGCAACCCCTTTCAAACGAAAGTGTTTTTCGCCAGTCTCTGCATGGGGTACTTCAAGAGGAAACAAACCATAGAGATAGAACTTAGAACTACTTCATTTTGTCAAGTTTCAAGGAGCTAGCACAAACCGTGTTTGATTCAGAGTTTCAAACACATCTATCTATATAGCAGAAAACAGAGTGAAACCTAAAAATTCAAAGTGTTACTGGAAACGAACGCTTGAACCTAGAAGAGAGAAAGCTGGGCAGCCAAGTGGGATTAGTGAACTGATCATTACCACCAAGTATCATCAAGTTTTGGTGAAAAAATGTTTGCTGAGATTTCAGCAAACTGGTAGTTTTTTGGACGCTTGGCAACCCCTTTCAAACGAAAGTGTTTTGCGCCAGTCTCTGCATGGGGTACTTCAAGAGGAAACAAACCATAGAGATAGACCTTAGAACTACTTCATTTGGTCAAGTTTCAAGGAGCTAGCACAAACCGTGTTTGATTTAGAATTCCAAACACATCTATCTATATAGCAGAAAACAGAGTGAAACCTAAAAATTCAAAGTGTTACTGGAAACGAACGCTTGAACCTAGAAGAGTGAAAGTTGGGCAGCCAAGTGGGATTAGTGAACTGATCATTACCACCAAGTATCATCAAGTTTTGGTGAAAAAATGTTTGCTGAGATTTCAGCAAACTAGTAGTTTTTTGGACGCTTGGCAACCCCTTTCAAACGAAAGTGTTTTTCGCCAGTCTCTGCATGGGGTACTTCAAGAGGAAACAAACCATAGAGATAGAACTTAGAACTACTTCATTTGGTCAAGTTTCAAGGAGCTAGCACAAACCGTGTTTGATTTAGAATTCCAAACACATCTATCTATATAGCAGAAAACAGAGTGAAACCTAAAAATTCAAAATGTTACTGGAAACGAACGCTTGAACCTAGAAGAGTGAAAGTTGGGCAGCCAAGTGGGATTAGTGAACTGATCATTACCACCAAGTATCATCAAGTTTTGGTGAAAAAATGTTTGCTGAGATTTCAGCAAACTAGTAGTTTTTTGGACGCTTGGCAACCCCTTTCAAACGAAAGTGTTTTTCGCCAGTCTCTGCATGGGGTACTTCAAGAGGAAACAAACCATAGAGATAGAACTTAGAACTACTTCATTTTGTCAAGTTTCAAGGAGCTAGCACAAACCGTGTTTGATTCAGAGTTTCAAACACATCTATCTATATAGCAGAAAACAGAGTGAAACCTAAAAATTCAAAGTGTTACTGGAAACGAACGCTTGAACCTAGAAGAGAGAAAGTTGGGCAGCCAAGTGGGATTAGTGAACTGATCATTACCACCAAGTATCATCAAGTTTTGGTGAAAAAATGTTTGCTGAGATTTCAGCAAACTAGTAGTTTTTTGGAAGCTTGGCAACCCCTTTCAAACGAAAGTGTTTTTCGCCAGTCTCTGCATGGGGTACTTCAAGAGGAAACAAACCATAGAGATAGAACTTAGAACTACTTCATTTGGTCAAGTTTCAAGGAGCTAGCACAAACAGTGTTTGATTTAGAATTCCAAACACAGCTATCTATGTAGCAGAAAACAGAGTGAAACCTAAAAATTCAAAGTGTTACTGGAAACGAACGCTTGAACCTAGAAGAGTGAAAGTTGGGCAGCCAAGTGGGATTAGTGAACTGATCATTACCACCAAGTATCATCAAGTTTTGGTGAAAAAATGTTTGCTGAGATTTCAGCAAACTAGTAGTTTTTTGGACGCTTGGCAACCCCTTTCAAACGAAAGTGTTTTTCGCCAGTCTCTGCATGGGGTACTTCAAGAGGAAACAAACCATAGAGATAGAACTTAGAACTACTTCATTTGGTCAAGTTTCAAGGAGCTAGCACAAACCGTGTTTGATTCAGAGTTTCAAACACATCTATCTATATAGCAGAAAACAGAGTGAAACCTAAAAATTCAAAGTGTTACTGGAAACGAACGCTTGAACCTAGAAGAGTGAAAGTTGGGCAGCCAAGTGAGATTAGTGAACTGATCATTACCACCAAGTATCATCAAGATTTGGTGAAAAAATGTTTGCTGAGATTTCAGCAAACTAGTAGTTTTTTGGAAGCTTGGCAACCCCTTTCAAACGAAAGTGTTTTGCGCCAGTCTCTGCATGGGGTACTTCAAGAGGAAACAAACCATAGAGATAGAACTTAGAACTATTTCATTTTGTCAAGTTTCACGCAGCTAGCACAAACCGTGTTTGACTCAGAATTTCAAACACATCTATCTATATAGCAGAAAACAGAGTGAAACCTAAAAATTCAAAATGTTACTGGAAACGAACGCTTGAACCTAGAAGAGTGAAAGTTGGGCAGCCAAGTGGGATTAGTGAACTGATCATTACCACCAAGTATCATCAAGTTTTGGTGAAAAAATGTTTGCTGAGATTTCAGCAAACTAGTAGTTTTTTGGAAGCTTGGCAACCCCTTTCAAACGAAAGTGTTTTTCGCCAGTCTCTGCATGGGGTACTTCAAGAGGAAACAAACCATAGAGATAGAACTTAGAACTACTTCATTTTGTCAAGTTTCACGCATCTAGCACAAACCGTGTTTGATTCAGAGTTTCGAACACATCTATCTATATAGCAGAAAACAGAGTGAAACCTAAAAATTCAAAGTGTTACTGGAAACGAACGCTTGAACCTAGAAGAGTGAAAGTTGGGCAGCCAAGTGGGATTAGTGAACTGATCATTACCACCAAGTATCATCAAGTTTTGGTGAAAAAATGTTTGCTGAGATTTCAGCAAACTAGTAGTTTTTTGGACGCTTGGCAACCCCTTTCAAACGAAAGTGTTTTTCGCCAGTCTCTGCATGGGGTACTTCAAGAGGAAACAAACCATAGAGATAGAACTTAGAACTACTTCATTTGGTCAAGTTTCAAGGAGCTAGCACAAACCGTGTTTGATTTAGAATTCCAAACACATCTATCTATATAGCAGAAAACAGAGTGAAACCTAAAAATTCAAAATGTTACTGGAAACGAACGCTTGAACCTAGAAGAGTGAAAGTTGGGCAGCCAAGTGGGATTAGTGAACTGATCATTACCACCAAGTATCATCAAGTTTTGGTGAAAAAATGTTTGCTGAGATTTCAGCAAACTAGTAGTTTTTTGGACGCTTGGCAACCCCTTTCAAACGAAAGTGTTTTTCGCCAGTCTCTGCATGGGGTACTTCAAGAGGAAACAAACCATAGAGATAGAACTTAGAACTACTTCATTTTGTCAAGTTTCAAGGAGCTAGCACAAACCGTGTTTGATTCAGAGTTTCAAACACATCTATCTATATAGCAGAAAACAGAGTGAAACCTAAAAATTCAAAGTGTTACTGGAAACGAACGCTTGAACCTAGAAGAGAGAAAGCTGGGCAGCCAAGTGGGATTAGTGAACTGATCATTACCACCAAGTATCATCAAGTTTTGGTGAAAAAATGTTTGCTGAGATTTCAGCAAACTGGTAGTTTTTTGGACGCTTGGCAACCCCTTTCAAATGAAAGTGTTTTGCGCCAGTCTCTGCATGGGGTACTTCAAGAGGAAACAAACCATAGAGATAGAACTTAGAACTACTTCATTTGGTCAAGTTTCAAGGAGCTAGCACAAACCGTGTTTGATTTAGAATTCCAAACACATCTATCTATATAGCAGAAAACAGAGTGAAACCTAAAAATTCAAAGTGTTACTGGAAACGAACGCTTGAACCTAGAAGAGTGAAAGTTGGGCAGCCAAGTGGGATTAGTGAACTGATCATTACCACCAAGTATCATGAAGTTTTGGTGAAAAAATGTTTGCTGAGATTTCAGCAAACTAGTAGTTTTTTGGACGCTTGGCAACCCCTTTCAAACGAAAGTGTTTTTCGCCAGTCTCTGCATGGGGTACTTCAAGAGGAAACAAACCATAGAGATAGAACTTAGAACTACTTCATTTGGTCAAGTTTCAAGGAGCTAGCACAAACCGTGTTTGATTTAGAATTCCAAACACATCTATCTATATAGCAGAAAACAGAGTGAAACCTAAAAATTCAAAATGTTACTGGAAACGAACGCTTGAACCTAGAAGAGTGAAAGTTGGGCAGCCAAGTGAGATTAGTGAACTGATCATTACCACCAAGTATCATCAAGATTTGGTGAAAAAATGTTTGCTGAGATTTCAGCAAACTAGTAGTTTTTTGGAAGCTTGGCAACCCCTTTCAAACGAAAGTGTTTTGCGCCAGTCTCTGCATGGGGTACTTCAAGAGGAAACAAACCATAGAGATAGAACTTAGAACTATTTCATTTTGTCAAGTTTCACGCAGCTAGCACAACCGTGTTTGACTCAGAATTTCAAACACATCTATCTATATAGCAGAAAACAGAGTGAAACCTAAAAATTCAAAATGTTACTGGAAACGAACGCTTGAACCTAGAAGAGTGAAAGTTGGGCAGCCAAGTGGGATTAGTGAACTGATCATTACCACCAAGTATCATCAAGTTTTGGTGAAAAAATGTTTGCTGAGATTTCAGCAAACTAGTAGTTTTTTGGACGCTTGGCAACCCCTTTCAAACGAAAGTGTTTTTCGCCAGTCTCTGCATGGGGTACTTCAAGAGGAAACAAACCATAGAGATAGAACTTAGAACTACTTCATTTGGTCAAGTTTCAAGGAGCTAGCACAAACCGTGTTTGATTTAGAATTCCAAACACATCTATCTATATAGCAGAAAACAGAGTGAAACCTAAAAATTCAAAATGTTACTGGAAACGAACGCTTGAACCTAGAAGAGTGAAAGTTGGGCAGCCAAGTGGGATTAGTGAACTGATCATTACCACCAAGTATCATCAAGTTTTGGTGAAAAAATGTTTGCTGAGATTTCAGCAAACTAGTAGTTTTTGACGCTTGGCAACCCCTTTCAAACGAAAGTGTTTTTCGCCAGTCTCTGCATGGGGTACTTCAAGAGGAAACAAACCATAGAGATAGAACTTAGAACTACTTCATTTTGTCAAGTTTCAAGGAGCTAGCACAAACCGTGTTTGATTCAGAGTTTCAAACACATCTATCTATATAGCAGAAAACAGAGTGAAACCTAAAAATTCAAAGTGTTACTGGAAACGAACGCTTGAACCTAGAAGAGAGAAAGCTGGGCAGCCAAGTGGGATTAGTGAACTGATCATTACCACCAAGTATCATCAAGTTTTGGTGAAAAAATGTTTGCTGAGATTTCAGCAAACTGGTAGTTTTTTGACGCTTGGCAACCCCTTTCAAATGAAAGTGTTTTGCGCCAGTCTCTGCATGGGGTACTTCAAGAGGAAACAAACCATAGAGATAGAACTTAGAACTACTTCATTTGGTCAAGTTTCAAGGAGCTAGCACAAACCGTGTTTGATTTAGAATTCCAAACACATCTATCTATATAGCAGAAAACAGAGTGAAACCTAAAAATTCAAAGTGTTACTGGAAACGAACGCTTGAACCTAGAAGAGTGAAAGTTGGGCAGCCAAGTGGGATTAGTGAACTGATCATTACCACCAAGTATCATGAAGTTTTGGTGAAAAAATGTTTGCTGAGATTTCAGCAAACTAGTAGTTTTTTGACGCTTGGCAACCCCTTTCAAACGAAAGTGTTTTTCGCCAGTCTCTGCATGGGGTACTTCAAGAGGAAACAAACCATAGAGATAGAACTTAGAACTACTTCATTTGGTCAAGTTTCAAGGAGCTAGCACAAACCGTGTTTGATTTAGAATTCCAAACACATCTATCTATATAGCAGAAAACAGAGTGAAACCTAAAAATTCAAAATGTTACTGGAAACGAACGCTTGAACCTAGAAGAGTGAAAGTTGGGCAGCCAAGTGAGATTAGTGAACTGATCATTACCACCAAGTATCATCAAGATTTGGTGAAAAAATGTTTGCTGAGATTTCAGCAAACTAGTAGTTTTTTGGAAGCTTGGCAACCCCTTTCAAACGAAAGTGTTTTGCGCCAGTCTCTGCATGGGGTACTTCAAGAGGAAACAAACCATAGAGATAGAACTTAGAACTATTTCATTTTGTCAAGTTTCACGCAGCTAGCACAACCGTGTTTGACTCAGAATTCAAACACATCTATCTATATAGCAGAAAACAGAGTGAAACCTAAAAATTCAAAATGTTACTGGAAACGACGCTTGAACCTAGAAGAGTGAAAGTTGGGCAGCCAAGTGGGATTAGTGAACTGATCATTACCACCAAGTATCATCAAGTTTTGGTGAAAAAATGTTTGCTGAGATTTCAGCAAACTAGTAGTTTTTTGGACGCTTGGCAACCCCTTTCAAACGAAAGTGTTTTTCGCCAGTCTCTGCATGGGGTACTTCAAGAGGAAACAAACCATAGAGATAGAACTTAGAACTACTTCATTTGGTCAAGTTTCAAGGAGCTAGCACAAACCGTGTTTGATTTAGAATTCCAAACACATCTATCTATATAGCAGAAAACAGAGTGAAACCTAAAAATTCAAAATGTTACTGGAAACGAACGCTTGAACCTAGAAGAGTGAAAGTTGGGCAGCCAAGTGGGATTAGTGAACTAATCATTACCACCAAGTATCATCAAGTTTTGGTGAAAAAATGTTTGCTGAGATTTCAGCAAACTAGTAGTTTTTTGGACGCTTGGCAACCCCTTTCAAACGAAAGTGTTTTTCGCCAGTCTCTGGCATGGGTACTTCAAGAGGAAACAAACCATAGAGATAGAACTTAGAACTACTTCATTTTGTCAAGTTTCAAGGAGCTAGCACAAACCGTGTTTGATTCAGAGTTTCAAACACATCTATCTATATAGCAGAAAACAGAGTGAAACCTAAAAATTCAAAGTGTTACTGGAAACGAACGCTTGAACCTAGAAGAGAGAAAGCTGGGCAGCCAAGTGGGATTAGTGAACTGATCATTACCACCATGTATCATCAAGTTTTGGTGAAAAAATGTTTGCTGAGATTTCAGCAAACTGGTAGTTTTTTGGACGCTTGGCAACCCCTTTCAAACGAAAGTGTTTTGCGCCAGTCTCTGCATGGGGCACTTCAAGAGGAAACAAACCATAGAGATAGAACTTAGAACTACTTCATTTGGTCAAGTATCAAGGAGCTAGCACAAACCGTGTTTGATTTAGAATTCCAAACACATCTATCTATATAGCAGAAAACAGAGTGAAACCTAAAAATTCAAAGTGTTACTGGAAACGAACGCTTGAACCTAGAAGAGTGAAAGTTGGGCAGCCAAGTGGGATTAGTGAACTGATCATTACCACCAAGTATCATCAAGTTTTGGTGAAAAAATGTTTGCTGAGATTTCAGCAAACTAGTAGTTTTTTGGACGCTTGGCAACCCCTTTCAAACGAAAGTGTTTTTCGCCAGTCTCTGCATGGGGTACTTCAAGAGGAAACAAACCATAGAGATAGAACTTAGAACTACTTCATTTGGTCAAGTTTCAAGGAGCTAGCACAAACCGTGTTTGATTTAGAATTCCAAACACATCTATCTATATAGCAGAAAACAGAGTGAAACCTAAAAATTCAAAATGTTACTGGAAACGAACGCTTGAACCTAGAAGAGTGAAAGTTGGGCAGCCAAGTGGGATTATTAGTGAACTGATCATTACCACCAAGTATCATCAAGTTTTGGTGAAAAAATGTTTGCTGAGATTTCAGCAAACTAGTAGTTTTTTGGACGCTTGGCAACCCCTTTCAAACGAAAGTGTTTTTCGCCAGTCTCTGCATGGGGTACTTCAAGAGGAAACAAACCATAGAGATAGAACTTAGAACTACTTCATTTTGTCAAGTTTCAAGGAGCTAGCACAAACCGTGTTTGATTCAGAGTTTCAAACACATCTATCTATATAGCAGAAAACAGAGTGAAACCTAAAAATTCAAAGTGTTACTGGAAACGAACGCTTGAACCTAGAAGAGAGAAAGTTGGGCAGCCAAGTGGGATTAGTGAACTGATCATTACCACCAAGTATCATCAAGTTTTGGTGAAAAAATGTTTGCTGAGATTTCAGCAAACTAGTAGTTTTTTGGAAGCTTGGCAACCCCATTCAAACGAAAGTGTTTTTCGCCAGTCTCTGCATGGGGTACTTCAAGAGGAAACAAACCATAGAGATAGAACTTAGAACTACTTCATTTGGTCAAGTTTCAAGGAGCTAGCACAAACAGTGTTTGATTTAGAATTCCAAACACAGCTATCTATGTAGCAGAAAACAGAGTGAAACCTAAAAATTCAAAGTGTTACTGGAAACGAACGCTTGAACCTAGAAGAGTGAAAGTTGGGCAGCCAAGTGGGATTAGTGAACTGATCATTACACCAAGTATCATCAAGTTTTGGTGAAAAAATGTTTGCTGAGATTTCAGCAAACTAGTAGTTTTTTGGACGCTTGGCAACCCCTTTCAAACGAAAGTGTTTTTCGCCAGTCTCTGCATGGGGTACTTCAAGGGGAAACA
Organism: Callospermophilus lateralis; assembly: GCF_048772815.1. Classification (NCBI taxonomy): domain Eukaryota; kingdom Metazoa; phylum Chordata; class Mammalia; order Rodentia; family Sciuridae; genus Callospermophilus; species Callospermophilus lateralis. The sequence goes on from NW_027517276.1 coordinate 24,871, forward strand.
AACCATAGAGATAGAACTTAGAACTACTTCATTTGGTCAAGTTTCAAGGAGCTAGCACAAACCGTGTTTGATTCAGAGTTTCAAACACATCTATCTATATAGCAGAAAACAGAGTGAAACCTAAAAATTCAAAGTGTTACTGGAAACGAACGCTTGAACCTAGAAGAGTGAAAGTTGGGCAGCCAAGTGAGATTAGTGAACTGATCATTACCACCAAGTATCATCAAGATTTGGTGAAAAAATGTTTGCTGAGATTTCAGCAAACTAGTAGTTTTTTGGAAGCTTGGCAACCCCTTTCAAACGAAAGTGTTTTTCGCCAGTCTCTGCATGGGGTACTTCAAGAGGAAACAAACCATAGAGATAGAACTTAGAACTATTTCATTTTGTCAAGTTTCACGCATCTAGCACAAACCGTGTTTGATTCAGAGTTTCGAACACATCTATCTATATAGCAGAAAACAGAGTGAAACCTAAAAATTCAAAGTGTTACTGGAAACGAACGCTTGAACCTAGAAGAGTGAAAGTTGGGCAGCCAAGTGGGATTAGTGAACTGATCATTACCACCAAGTATCATCAAGTTTTGGTGAAAAAATGTTTGCTGAGATTTCAGCAAACTAGTAGTTTTTTGGACGCTTGGCAACCCCTTTCAAACGAAAGTGTTTTTCGCCAGTCTCTGCATGGGGTACTTCAAGAGGAAACAAACCATAGAGATAGAACTTAGAACTACTTCATTTGGTCATGTTTCAAGGAGCTAGCACAAACCGTGTTTGATTTAGAATTCCAAACACATCTATCTATATAGCAGAAAACAGAGTGAAACCTAAAAATTCAAAATGTTACTGGAAACGAACGCTTGAACCTAGAAGAGTGAAAGTTGGGCAGCCAAGTGGGATTAGTGAACTGATCATTACCACCAAGTATCATCAAGTTTTGGTGAAAAAATGTTTGCTGAGATTTCAGCAAACTAGTAGTTTTTTGGACGCTTGGCAACCCCTTTCAAACGAAAGTGTTTTTCGCCAGTCTCTGCATGGGGTACTTCAAGAGGAAACAAACCATAGAGATAGAACTTAGAACTACTTCATTTTGTCAAGTTTCAAGGAGCTAGCACAAACCGTGTTTGATTCAGAGTTTCAAACACATCTATCTATTTAGCAGAAAACAGAGTGAAACCTAAAAATTCAAAGTGTTACTGGAAACGAACGCTTGAACCTAGAAGAGAGAAAGTTGGGCAGCCAAGTGGGATTAGTGAACTGATCATTACCACCATGTATCATCAAGTTTTGGTGAAAAAATGTTTGCTGAGATTTCAGCAAACTAGTAGTTTTTTGGAAGCTTGGCAACCCCTTTCAAACGAAAGTGTTTTTCGCCAGTCTCTGCATGGGGTACTTCAAGAGGAAACAAACCATAGAGATAGAACTTAGAACTACTTCATTTGGTCAAGTTTCAAGGAGCTAGCACAAACAGTGTTTGATTTAGAATTCCAAACACAGCTATCTATGTAGCAGAAAACAGAGTGAAACCTAAAAATTCAAAGTGTTACTGGAAACGAACGCTTGAACCTAGAAGAGTGAAAGTTGGGCAGCCAAGTGGGATTAGTGAACTGATCATTACCACCAAGTATCATCAAGTTTTGGTGAAAAAATGTTTGCTGAGATTTCAGCAAACTAGTAGTTTTTTGGACGCTTGGCAACCCCTTTCAAACGAAAGTGTTTTTCGCCAGTCTCTGCATGGGGTACTTCAAGAGGAAACAAACCATAGAGATAGAACTTAGAACTACTTCATTTGGTCAAGTTTCAAGGAGCTAGCACAAACCGTGTTTGATTTAGAATTCCAAACACATCTATCTATATAGCAGAAAACAGAGTGAAACCTAAAAATTCAAAGTGTTACTGGAAACGAACGCTTGAACCTAGAAGAGTGAAAGTTGGGCAGCCAAGTGGGATTAGTGAACTGATCATTACCACCAAGTATCATCAAGTTTTGGTGAAAAAATGTTTGCTGAGATTTCAGCAAACTAGTAGTTTTTTGGACGCTTGGCAACCCCTTTCAAACGAAAGTGTTTTTCGCCAGTCTCTGCATGGGGTACTTCAAGAGGAAACAAACCATAGAGATAGAACTTAGAACTACTTCATTTGGTCAAGTTTCAAGGAGCTAGCACAAACCGTGTTTTATTTAGAATTCCAAACACATCTATCTATATAGCAGAAAACAGAGTGAAACCTAAAAATTCAAAATGTTACTGGAAACGAACGCTTGAACCTAGAAGAGTGAAAGTTGGGCAGCCAAGTGGGATTAGTGAACTGATCATTTCCAAAAAGTATCATCAAGTTTTGGTGAAAAAATGTTTGCTGAGATTTCAGCAAACTAGTAGTTTTTTGGACGCTTGGCAACCCTTTCAAACGAAAGTGTTTTTCGCCAGTCTCTGCATGGGGTACTTCAAGAGGAAACAAACCATAGAGATAGAACTTAGAACTACTTCATTTGGTCAAGTTTCAAGGAGCTAGCACAAACCGTGTTTGATTCAGAGTTTCAAACACATCTATCTATTTAGCAGAAAACAGAGTGAAACCTAAAAATTCAAAGTGTTACTGGAAACGAACGCTTGAACCTAGAAGAGAGAAAGTTGGGCAGCCAAGTGGGATTAGTGAACTGATCATTACCACCAAGTATCATCAAGTTTTGGTGAAAAAAATGTTTGCTGAGATTTCAGCAAACTAGTAGTTTTTTGGAAGCTTGGCAACCCTTTCAAACGAAAGTGTTTTTCGCCAGTCTCTGCATGGGGTACTTCAAGAGGAAACAAACCATAGAGATAGAACTTAGAACTACTTCATTTGGTCAAGTTTCAAGGAGCTAGCACAAACAGTGTTTGATTTAGAATTCCAAATACAGCTATCTATGTAGCAGAAAACAGAGTGAAACCTAAAAATTCAAAGTGTTACTGGAAACGAACGCTTGAACCTAGAAGAGTGAAAGTTGGGCAGCCAAGTGGGATTAGTGAACTGATCATTACCACCAAGTATCATCAAGTTTTGGTGAAAAAATGTTTGCTGAGATTTCAGCAAACTAGTAGTTTTTTGGACGCTTGGCAACCCCTTTCAAACGAAAGTGTTTTTCGCCAGTCTCTGCATGGGGTACTTCAAGAGGAAACAAACCATAGAGATAGAACTTAGAACTACTTCATTTGGTCAAGTTTCAAGGAGCTAGCACAAACCGTGTTTGATTTAGAATTCCAAACACATCTATCTATATAGCAGAAAACAGAGTGAAACCTAAAAATTCAAAGTGTTACTGGAAACGAACGCTTGAACCTAGAAGAGTGAAAGTTGGGCAGCCAAGTGGGATTAGTGAACTGATCATTACCACCAAGTATCATCAAGTTTTGGTGAAAAAATGTTTGCTGAGATTTCAGCAAACTAGTAGTTTTTTGGACGCTTGGCAACCCCTTTCAAACGAAAGTGTTTTTCGCCAGTCTCTGCATGGGGTACTTCAAGAGGAAACAAACCATAGAGATAGAACTTAGAACTACTTCATTTGGTCAAGTTTCAAGGAGCTAGCACAAACCGTGTTTTATTTAGAATTCCAAACACATCTATCTATATAGCAGAAAACAGAGTGAAACCTAAAAATTCAAAATGTTACTGGAAACGAACGCTTGAACCTAGAAGAGTGAAAGTTGGGCAGCCAAGTGGGATTAGTGAACTGATCATTTCCAAAAAGTATCATCAAGTTTTGGTGAAAAAATGTTTGCTGAGATTTCAGCAAACTAGTAGTTTTTTGGACGCTTGGCAACCCCTTTCAAACGAAAGTGTTTTTCGCCAGTCTCTGCATGGGGGTACTTCAAGAGGAAACAAACCATAGAGATAGAACTTAGAACTACTTCATTTGGTCAAGTTTCAAGGAGCTAGCACAAACCGTGTTTGATTCAGAGTTTCAAACACATCTATCTATTTAGCAGAAAACAGAGTGAAACCTAAAAATTCAAAGTGTTACTGGAAACGAACGCTTGAACCTAGAAGAGAGAAAGTTGGGCAGCCAAGTGGGATTAGTGAACTGATCATTACCACCAAGTATCATCAAGTTTTGGTGAAAAAATGTTTGCTGAGATTTCAGCAAACTAGTAGTTTTTTGGAAGCTTGGCAACCCCTTTCAAACGAAAGTGTTTTTCGCCAGTCTCTGCATGGGTACCATGGGGTACTTCAAGAGGAAACAAACCATAGAGATAGAACTTAGAACTACTTCATTTGGTCAAGTTTCAAGGAGCTAGCACAAACAGTGTTTGATTTAGAATTCCAAATACAGCTATCTATGTAGCAGAAAACAGAGTGAAACCTAAAAATTCAAAGTGTTACTGGAAACGAACGCTTGAACCTAGAAGAGTGAAAGTTGGGCAGCCAAGTGGGATTAGTGAACTGATCATTACCACCAAGTATCATCAAGTTTTGGTGAAAAAATGTTTGCTGAGATTTCAGCAAACTAGTAGTTTTTTGGACGCTTGGCAACCCCTTTCAAACGAAAGTGTTTTTCGCCAGTCTCTGCATGGGGTACTTCAAGAGGAAACAAACCATAGAGATAGAACTTAGAACTACTTCATTTTGTCAAGTTTCAAGGAGCTAGCACAAACCGTGTTTGATTTAGAATTCCAAACACATCTATCTTTATAGCAGAAACAGAGTGAAACCTAAAAATTCAAAATGTTACTGGAAACGAACGCTTGAAACTAGAAGAGTGAAAGTTGGGCAGCCAAGTGGGATTAGTGAACTGATCATTACCACCAAGTATCATCAAGTTTTGGTGAAAAAATGTTTGCTGAGATTTCAGCAAACTAGTAGTTTTTTGGACGCTTGGCAACCCCTTTCAAACGAAAGTGTTTTTCGCCAGTCTCTGCATGGGGTACTTCAAGAGGAAACAAACCATAGAGATAGAACTTAGAACTACTTCATTTTGTCAAGTTTCAAGGAGCTAGCACAAACCGTGTTTGATTCAGAGTTTCAAACACATCTATCTATATAGCAGAAAACAGAGTGAAACCTAAAAATTCAAAGTGTTACTGGAAACGAACGCTTGAACCTAGAAGAGAGAAAGCTGGGCAGCCAAGTGGGATTAGTGAACTGATCATTACCACCAAGTATCATCAAGTTTTGGTGAAAAAATGTTTGCTGAGATTTCAGCAAACTGGTAGTTTTTTGGACGCTTGGCAACCCCCTTTCAAACGAAAGTGTTTTGCGCCAGTTCTGCATGGGGTACTTCAAGAGGAATCAAACCATAGAGATAGAACTTAGAACTACTTCATTTGGTCAAGTTTCAAGGAGCTAGCACAAACCGTGTTTGATTTAGAATTCCAAACACATCTATCTATATAGCAGAAAACAGAGTGAAACCTAAAAATTCAAAGTGTTACTGGAAACGAACGCTTGAACCTAGAAGAGTGAAAGTTGGGCAGCCAAGTGGGATTAGTGAACTGATCATTACCACCAAGTATCATCAAGTTTTGGTGAAAAAATGTTTGCTGAGATTTCAGCAAACTAGTAGTTTTTTGGACGCTTGGCAACCCCTTTCAAACGAAAGTGTTTTTCGCCAGTCTCTGCATGGGGTACTTCAAGAGGAAACAAACCATAGAGATAGAACTTAGAACTACTTCATTTGGTCAAGTTTCAAGGAGCTAGCACAAACCGTGTTTGATTTAGAATTCCAAACACATCTATCTATATAGCAGAAAACAGAGTGAAACCTAAAAATTCAAAATGTTACTGGAAACGAACGCTTGAACCTAGAAGAGTGAAAGTTGGGCAGCCAAGTGGGATTAGTGAACTGATCATTACCACCAAGTATCATCAAGTTTTGGTGAAAAAATGTTTGCTGAGATTTCAGCAAACTAGTAGTTTTTGGACGCTTGGCAACCCCTTTCAAACGAAAGTGTTTTTCGCCAGTCTCTGCATGGGGTACTTCAAGAGGAAACAAACCATAGAGATAGAACTTAGAACTACTTCATTTTGTCAAGTTTCAAGGAGCTAGCACAAACCGTGTTTGATTCAGAGTTTCAAACACATCTATCTATATAGCAGAAAACAGAGTGAAACCTAAAAATTCAAAGTGTTACTGGAAACGAACGCTTGAACCTAGAAGAGAGAAAGCTGGGCAGCCAAGTGGGATTAGTGAACTGATCATTACCACCAAGTATCATCAAGTTTTGGTGAAAAAATGTTTGCTGAGATTTCAGCAAACTGGTAGTTTTTTGGACGCTTGGCAACCCCTTTCAAACGAAAGTGTTTTGCGCCAGTCTCTGCATGGGGTACTAATCAAACCATAGAGATAGAACTTAGAACTACTTCATTTGGTCAAGTTTCAAGGAGCTAGCACAAACCGTGTTTGATTTAGAATTCCAAACACATCTATCTATATAGCAGAAAACAGAGTGAAACCTAAAAATTCAAAGTGTTACTGGAAACGAACGCTTGAACCTAGAAGAGTGAAAGTTGGGCAGCCAAGTGGGATTAGTGAACTGATCATTACCACCAAGTATCATCAAGTTTTGGTGAAAAAATGTTTGCTGAGATTTCAGCAAACTAGTAGTTTTTTGGACGCTTGGCAACCCCTTTCAAACGAAAGTGTTTTTTCGCCAGTCTCTGCATGGGGTACTTCAAGAGGAAACAAACCATAGAGATAGAACTTAGAACTACTTCATTTGGTCAAGTTTCAAGGAGCTAGCACAAACCGTGTTTGATTTAGAATTCCAAACACATCTATCTATATAGCAGAAAACAGAGTGAAACCTAAAAATTCAAAATGTTACTGGAAACGAACGCTTGAACCTAGAAGAGTGAAAGTTGGGCAGCCAAGTGGGATTAGTGAACTGATCATTACCACCAAGTATCATCAAGTTTTGGTGAAAAATATTTGCTGAGATTTCAGCAAACTAGTAGTTTTTGGACGCTTGGCAACCCCTTTCAAACGAAAGTGTTTTTCGCCAGTCTCTGCATGGGGTACTTCAAGAGGAAACAAACCATAGAGATAGAACTTAGAACTACTTCATTTGGTCAAGTTTCAAGGAGCTAGCACAAACCGTGTTTGATTTAGAATTCCAAACACATCTATCTATATAGCAGAAAACAGAGTGAAACCTAAAAATTCAAAATGTTACTGTAAACGAACGCTTGGACTTGGAAGAGTGAAAGTTGGGCAGCCAAGTGGGATTAGTGAACTGATCATTACCACCAAGTATCATCAAGTTTTGGTGAAAAAATGTTTGCTGAGATTTCAGCAAACTAGTAGTTTTTTGGACGCTTGGCAACCCCTTTGAAACGAAAGTGTTTTTCGCCAGTCTCTGCATGGGGTACTTCAAGAGGAAACAAACCATAGAGATAGAACTTAGAACTACTTCATTTTGTCAAGTTTCAAGGAGCTAGCACAAACCGTGTTTGATTCAGAGTTTCAAACACATCTATCTATATAGCAGAAAACAGAGTGAAACCTAAAAATTCAAAGTGTTACTGGAAACGAACGCTTGAACCTAGAAGAGAGAAAGTTGGGCAGCCAAGTGGGATTAGTGAACTGATCATTACCACCAAGTATCATCAAGTTTTGGTGAAAAAATGTTTGCTGAGATTTCAGCAAACTAGTAGTTTTTTGGAAGCTTGGCAACCCCATTCAAACGAAAGTGTTTTTCGCCAGTCTCTGCATGGGGTACTTCAAGAGGAAACAAACCATAGAGATAGAACTTAGAACTACTTCATTTTGTCAAGTTTCAAGGAGCTAGCACAAACAGTGTTTGATTTAGAATTCCAAACACAGCTATCTATGTAGCAGAAAACAGAGTGAAACCTAAAAATTCAAAGTGTTACTGGAAACGAACGCTTGAACCTAGAAGAGTGAAAGTTGGGCAGCCAAGTGGGATTAGTGAACTGATCATTACCACCAAGTATCATCAAGTTTTGGTGAAAAAATGTTTGCTGAGATTTCAGCAAACTAGTAGTTTTTTGGACGCTTGGCAACCCCCTTTCAAACGAAAGTGTTTTTCGCCAGTCTCTGCATGGGGTACTTCAAGAGGAAACAAACCATAGAGATAGAACTTAGAACTACTTCATTTGGTCAAGTTTCAAGGAGCTAGCACACACCGTGTTTGATTCAGAGTTTCAAACACATCTATCTATATAGCAGAAAACAGAGTGAAACCTAAAAATTCAAAGTGTTACTGGAAACGAACGCTTGAACCTAGAAGAGTGAAAGTTGGGCAGCCAAGTGAGATTAGTGAACTGATCATTACCACCAAGTATCATCAAGATTTGTGAAAAAATGTTTGCTGAGATTTCAGCAAACTAGTAGTTTTTTGGAAGCTTGGCAACCCCTTTCAAACGAAAGTGTTTTTCGCCAGTCTCTGCAGGGGGTACTTCAAGAGGAAACAAACCATAGAGATAGAACTTAGAACTATTTCATTTTGTCAAGTTTCACGCATCTAGCACAAACCGTGTTTGATTCAGAGTTTCGAACACATCTATCTATATAGCAGAAAACAGAGTGAAACCTAAAAATTCAAAGTGTTACTGGAAACGAACGCTTGAACCTAGAAGAGTGAAAGTTGGGCAGCCAAGTGGGATTAGTGAACTGATCATTACCACCAAGTATCATCAAGTTTTGGTGAAAAAATGTTTGCTGAGATTTCAGCAAACTAGTAGTTTTTTGGACGCTTGGCAACCCCTTTCAAACGAAAGTGTTTTTCGCCAGTCTCTGCATGGGGTACTTCAAGAGGAAACAAACCATAGAGATAGAACTTAGAACTACTTCATTTGGTCAAGTTTCAAGGAGCTAGCACAAACCGTGTTTGATTTAGAATTCCAAACACATCTATCTATATAGCAGAAAACAGAGTGAAACCTAAAAATTCAAAATGTTACTGGAAACGAACGCTTGAACCTAGAAGAGTGAAAGGTGGGCAGCCAAGTGGGATTAGTGAACTGATCATTACCACCAAGTATCATCAAGTTTTGGTGAAAAAATGTTTGCTGAGATTTCAGCAAACTAGTAGTTTTTTGGACGCTTGGCAACCCCTTTCAAACGAAAGTGTTTTTCGCCAGTCTCTGCATGGGGTACTTCAAGAGGAAACAAACCATAGAGATAGAACTTAGAACTACTTCATTTTGTCAAGTTTCAAGGAGCTAGCACAAACCGTGTTTGATTCAGAGTTTCAAACACATCTATCTATTTAGCAGAAAACAGAGTGAAACCTAAAAATTCAAAGTGTTACTAGAAACGAACGCTTGAACCTAGAAGAGAGAAAGTTGGGCAGCCAAGTGGGATTAGTGAACTGATCATTACCACCAAGTATCATCAAGTTTTGGTGAAAAAATGTTTGCTGAGATTTCAGCAAACTAGTAGTTTTTTGGAAGCTTGGCAACCCCTTTCAAACGAAAGTGTTTTTCGCCAGTCTCTGCATGGGGTTCTTCAAGAGGAAACAAACCATAGAGATAGAACTTAGAACTACTTCATTTGGTCAAGTTTCAAGGAGCTAGCACAAACAGTGTTTGATTTAGAATTCCAAACACAGCTATCTATGTAGCAGAAAACAGAGTGAAACCTAAAAATTCAAAGTGTTACTGGAAACGAACGCTTGAACCTAGAAGAGTGAAAGTTGGGCAGCCAAGTGGGATTAGTGAACTGATCATTACCACCAAGTATCATCAAGTTTTGGTGAAAAAATGTTTGCTGAGATTTCAGCAAACTAGTAGTTTTTTGGACGCTTGGCAACCCCTTTCAAACGAAAGTGTTTTTCGCCAGTCTCTGCATGGGGTACTTCAAGAGAAAACAAACCATAGAGATAGAACTTAGAACTACTTCATTTGGTCAAGTTTCAAGGAGCTAGCACAAACCGTGTTTGATTTAGAATTCCAAACACATCTATCTATATAGCAGAAAACAGAGTGAAACCTAAAAATTCAAAGTGTTACTGGAAACGAACGCTTGAACCTAGAAGAGTGAAAGTTGGGCAGCCAAGTGGGATTAGTGAACTGATCATTACCACCAAGTATCATCAAGTTTTGGTGAAAAAATGTTTGCTGAGATTTCAGCAAACTAGTAGTTTTTTGGACGCTTGGCAACCCCTTTCAAACGAAAGTGTTTTTCGCCAGTCTCTGCATGGGGTACTTCAAGAGGAAACAAACCATAGAGATAGAACTTAGAACTACTTCATTTGGTCAAGTTTCAAGGAGCTAGCACAAACCGTGTTTGATTTAGAATTCCAAACACATCTATCTATATAGCAGAAAACAGAGTGAAACCTAAAAATTCAAAATGTTACTGGAAACGAACGCTTGAACCTAGAAGAGTGAAAGTTGGGCAGCCAAGTGGGATTAGTGAACTGATCATTACCAAAAAGTATCATCAAGTTTTGGTGAAAAAATGTTTGCTGAGATTTCAGCAAACTAGTAGTTTTTTGGACGCTTGGCAACCCCTTTCAAACGAAAGTGTTTTTCGCCAGTCTCTGCATGGGGTACTTCAAGAGGAAACAAACCATAGAGATAGAACTTAGAACTACTTCATTTTGTCAAGTTTCAAGGAGCTAGCACAAACCGTGTTTGATTCAGAGTTTCAAACACATCTATCTATTTAGCAGAAAACAGAGTGAAACCTAAAAATTCAAAGTGTTACTGGAAACGAACGCTTGAACCTAGAAGAGAGAAAGTTGGGCAGCCAAGTGGGATTAGTGAACTGATCATTACCACCAAGTATCATCAAGTTTTGGTGAAAAAATGTTTGCTGAGATTTCAGCAAACTAGTAGTTTTTTGGAAGCTTGGCAACCCCTTTCAAACGAAAGAGTTTTTCGCCAGTCTCTGCATGGGGTACTTCAAGAGGAAACAAACCATAGAGATAGAACTTAGAACTACTTCATTTGGTCAAGTTTCAAGGAGCTAGCACAAACAGTGTTTGATTTAGAATTCCAAACACAGCTATCTATGTAGCAGAAAACAGAGTGAAACCTAAAAATTCAAAGTGTTACTGGAAACGAACGCTTGAACCTAGAAGAGTGAAAGTTGGGCAGCCAAGTGGGATTAGTGAACTGATCATTACCACCAAGTATCATCAAGTTTTGGTGAAAAACTGTTTGCTGAGATTTCAGCAAACTAGTAGTTTTTTGGACGCTTGGCAACCCCTTTCAAACGAAAGTGTTTTTCGCCAGTCTCTGCATGGGGTACTTCAAGAGGAAACAAACCATAGAGATAGAACTTAGAACTACTTCATTTGGTCAAGTTTCAAGGAGCTAGCACAAACCGTGTTTGATTTAGAATTCCAAACACATCTATCTATATAGCAGAAAACAGAGTGAAACCTAAAAATTCAAAATGTTACTGGAAACGAACGCTTGAACCTAGAAGAGTGAAAGTTGGGCAGCCAAGTGGGATTAGTGAACTGATCATTACCACCAAGTATCATCAAGTTTTGGTGAAAAAATGTTTGCTGAGATTTCAGCAAACTAGTAGTTTTTTGGACGCTTGGCAACCCCTTTCAAACGAAAGTGTTTTTCGCCAGTCTCTGCATGGGGTACTTCAAGAGGAAACAAACCATAGAGATAGAACTTAGAACTACTTCATTTGGTCAAGTTTCAAGGACCTAGCACAAACCGTGTTTGATTGAGAGTTTCAAACACATCTATCTATATAGCAGAAAACAGAGTGAAACCTAAAAATTCAAAGTGTTACTGGAAACGAACGCTTGAACCTAGAAGAGAGAAAGCTGGGCAGCCAAGTGGGATTAGTGAACTGATCATTACCACCAAGTATCATCAAGTTTTGGTGAAAAAATGTTTGCTGAGATTTCAGCAAACTGGTAGTTTTTTGGACGCTTGGCAACCCCTTTCAAACGAAAGTGTTTTGCGCCAGTCTCTGCATGGGGTACTTCAAGAGGAATCAAACCATAGAGATAGAACTTAGAACTACTTCATTTGGTCAAGTTTCAAGGAGCTAGCACAAACCGTGTTTGATTTAGAATTCCAAACACATCTATCTATATAGCAGAAAACAGAGTGAAACCTAAAAATTCAAAGTGTTACTGGAAACGAACGCTTGAACCTAGAAGAGTGAAAGTTGGGCAGCCAAGTGAGATTAGTGAACTGATCATTACCACCAAGTATCATCAAGTTTTGGTGAAAAAATGTTTGCTGAGATTTCAGCAAACTAGTAGTTTTTTGGACGCTTGGCAACCCCTTTCAAACGAAAGTGTTTTTCGCCAGTCTCTGCATGGGGTACTTCAAGAGGAAACAAACCATAGAGATAGAACTTAGAACTACTTCATTTGGTCAAGTTTCAAGGAGCTAGCACAAACCGTGTTTGATTTAGAATTCCAAACACATCTATCTATATAGCAGAAAACAGAGTGAAACCTAAAAATTCAAAGTGTTATAGGAAACGAACGCTTGAACCTAGAAGAGTGAAAGTTGGGCAGCCAAGTGGGATTAGTGAACTGATCATTACCACCAAGTATCATCAAGTTTTGGTGAAAAAATGTTTGCTGAGATTTCAGCAAACTAGTAGTTTTTTGGACGCTTGGCAACCCCTTTCAAACGAAAGTGTTTTTCGCCAGTCTCTGCATGGGGTACTTCAAGAGGAAACAAACCATAGAGATAGAACTTAGAACTACTTCATTTGGTCAAGTTTCAAGGAGCTAGCACAAACGCTGTTTGATTTAGAATTCCAAACACATCTATCTATATAGCAGAAAACAGAGTGAAACCTAAAAATTCAAAATGTTACTGGAAACGAACGCTTGAACCTAGAAGAGTGAAAGTTGGGCAGCCAAGTGGGATTAGTGAACTGATCATTACCACCAAGTATCATCAAGTTTTGGTGAAAAAATGTTTGCTGAGATTTCAGCAAACTGGTAGTTTTTTGGACGCTTGGCAACCCCTTTCAAACGAAAGTGTTTTTCGCCAGTCTCTGCATGGGGTACTTCAAGAGGAAACAAACCATAGAGATAGAACTTAGAACTACTTCATTTGGTCAAGTTTCAAGGAGCTAGCACAAACCGTGTTTGATTCAGAGTTTCAAACACATCTATCTATATAGCAGAAAACAGAGTGAAACCTAAAAATTCAAAGTGTTACTGGAAACGAACGCTTGAACCTAGAAGAGAGAAAGTTGGGCAGCCAAGTGGGATTAGTGAACTGATCATTACCACCAAGTATCATCAAGTTTTGGTGAAAAAATGTTTGCTGAGATTTCAGCAAACTAGTAGTTTTTTGGACGCTTGGCAACCCCTTTCAAACGAAAGTGTTTTTCGCCAGTCTCTGCATGGGGTACTTCAAGAGGAAACAAACCATAGAGATAGAACTTAGAACTACTTCATTTGGTCAAGTTTCAAGGAGCTAGCACAAACCGTGTTTGATTTAGAATTCCAAACACATCTATCTATATAGCAGAAAACAGAGTGAAACCTAAAAATTCAAAATGTTACTGGAAACGAACGCTTGAACCTAGAAGAGTGAAAGTTGGGCAGCCAAGTGGGATTAGTGAACTGATCATTACCACCAAGTATCATCAAGTTTTGGTGAAAAAATGTTTGCTGAGATTTCAGCAAACTAGTAGTTTTTTGGACGCTTGGCAACCCCTTTCAAACGAAAGTGTTTTTCGCCAGTCTCTGCATGGGGTACTTCAAGAGGAAACAAACCATAGAGATAGAACTTAGAACTATTTCATTTTGTCAAGTTTCACGCAGCTAGCACAAACCGTGTTTGACTCAGAATTTCAAACACATCTATCTATATAGCAGAAAACAGAGTGAAACCTAAAAATTCAAAATGTTACTGGAAACGAACGCTTGAACCTAGAAGAGTGAAAGTTGGGCAGCCAAGTGGGATTAGTGAACTGATCATTACCACCAAGTATCATCAAGTTTTGGTGAAAAAATGTTTGCTGAGATTTCAGCAAACTAGTAGTTTTTTGGACGCTTGGCAACCCCTTTCAAACGAAAGTGTTTTTCGCCAGTCTCTGCATGGGGTACTTCAAGAGGAAACAAACCATAGAGATAGAACTTAGAACTACTTCATTTTGTCAAGTTTCACGCATCTAGCACAAACCGTGTTTGATTCAGAGTTTCGAACACATCTATCTATATAGCAGAAAACAGAGTGAAACCTAAAAATTCAAAGTGTTACTGGAAACGAACGCTTGAACCTAGAAGAGTGAAAGTTGGGCAGCCAAGTGCGATTAGTGAACTGATCATTACCACCAAGTATCATCAAGTTTTGGTGAAAAAATGTTTGCTGAGATTTCAGCAAACTAGTAGTTTTTTGGACGCTTGGCAACCCCTTTCAAACGAAAGTGTTTTTCGCCAGTCTCTGCATGGGGTACTTCAAGAGGAAACAAACCATAGAGATAGAACTTAGAACTACTTCATTTGGTCAAGTTTCAAGGAGCTAGCACAAACCGTGTTTGATTTAGAATTCCAAACACATCTATCTATATAGCAGAAAACAGAGTGAAACCTAAAAATTCAAAATGTTACTGGAAACGAACGCTTGAACCTAGAAGAGTGAAAGTTGGGCAGCCAAGTGGGATTAGTGAACTGATCATTACCACCAAGTATCATCAAGTTTTGGTGAAAAAATGTTTGCTGAGATTTCAGCAAACTAGTAGTTTTTTGGACGCTTGGCAACCCCTTTCAAACGAAAGTGTTTTTCGCCAGTCTCTGCATGGGGTACTTCAAGAGGAAACAAACCATAGAGATAGAACTTAGAACTACTTCATTTGGTCAAGTTTCAAGGAGCTAGCACAAACCGTGTTTGATTCAGAGTTTCAAACACATCTATCTATATAGCAGAAAACAGAGTGAAACCTAAAAATTCAAAGTGTTACTGGAAACGAACGCTTGAACCTAGAAGAGTGAAAGTTGGGCAGCCAAGTGAGATTAGTGAACTGATCATTACCACCAAGTATCATCAAGATTTGGTGAAAAAATGTTTGCTGAGATTTCAGCAAACTAGTAGTTTTTTGGAAGCTTGGCAACCCCTTTCAAACGAAAGTGTTTTGCGCCAGTCTCTGCATGGGGTACTTCAAGAGGAAACAAACCATAGAGATAGAACTTAGAACTATTTCATTTTGTCAAGTTTCACGCAGCTAGCACAAACCGTGTTTGACTCAGAATTTCAAACACATCTATCTATATAGCAGAAAACAGAGTGAAACCTAAAAATTCAAAATGTTACTGGAAACGAACGCTTGAACCTAGAAGAGTGAAAGTTGGGGAGCCAAGTGGGATTAGTGAACTGATCATTACCACCAAGTATCATCAAGTTTTGGTGAAAAAATGTTTGCTGAGATTTCAGCAAACTAGTAGTTTTTTGGAAGCTTGGCAACCCCTTTCAAACGAAAGTGTTTTTCGCCAGTCTCTGCATGGGGTACTTCAAGAGGAAACAAACCATAGAGATAGAACTTAGAACTACTTCATTTTGTCAAGTTTCACGCATCTAGCACAAACCGTGTTTGATTCAGAGTTTCGAACACATCTATCTATATAGCAGAAAACAGAGTGAAACCTAAAAATTCAAAGTGTTACTGGAAACGAACGCTTGAACCTAGAAGAGTGAAAGTTGGGCAGCCAAGTGGGATTAGTGAACTGATCATTACCACCAAGTATCATCAAGTTTTGGTGAAAAAATGTTTGCTGAGATTTCAGCAAACTAGTAGTTTTTTGGACGCTTGACAACCCCTTTCAAACGAAAGTGTTTTTCGCCAGTCTCTGCATGGGGTACTTCGAGAGGAAACAAACCATAGAGATAGAACTTAGAACTACTTCATTTGGTCAAGTTTCAAGGAGCTAGCACAAACCGTGTTTGATTTAGAATTCCAAACACATCTATCTATATAGCAGAAAACAGAGTGAAACCTAAAAATTCAAAATGTTACTGGAAACGAACGCTTGAACCTAGAAGAGTGAAAGTTGGGCAGCCAAGTGGGATTAGTGAACTGATCATTACCACCAAGTATCATCAAGTTTTGGTGAAAAAATGTTTGCTGAGATTTCAGCAAACTAGTAGTTTTTTGGACGCTTGGCAACCCCTTTCAAACGAAAGTGTTTTTCGCCAGTCTCTGCATGGGGTACTTCAAGAGGAAACAAACCATAGAGATAGAACTTAGAACTACTTCATTTTGTCAAGTTTCAAGGAGCTAGCACAAACCGTGTTTGATTCAGAGTTTCAAACACATCTATCTATATAGCAGAAAACAGAGTGAAACCTAAAAATTCAAAGTGTTACTGTAAACGAATGCTTGAACCTAGAAGAGAGAAAGCTGGGCAGCCAAGTGGGATTAGTGAACTGATCATTACCACCAAGTATCATCAAGTTTTGGTGAAAAAATGTTTGCTGAGATTTCAGCAAACTGGTAGTTTTTTGGACGCTTGGCAACCCCTTTCAAACGAAAGTGTTTTGCGCCAGTCTCTGCATGGGGTACTTCAAGAGGAAACAAACCATAGAGATAGAACTTAGAACTACTTCATTTGGTCAAGTTTCAAGGAGCTAGCACAAACCGTGTTTGATTTAGAATTCCAAACACATCTATCTATATAGCAGAAAACAGAGTGAAACCTAAAAATTCAAAGTGTTACTGGAAACGAACGCTTGAACCTAGAAGAGTGAAAGTTGGGCAGCCAAGTGGGATTAGTGAACTGATCATTACCACCAAGTATCATCAAGTTTTGGTGAAAAAATGTTTGCTGAGATTTCAGCAAACTAGTAGTTTTTTGGACGCTTGGCAACCCCTTTCAAACGAAAGTGTTTTTCGCCAGTCTCTGCATGGGGTACTTCAAGAGGAAACAAACCATAGAGATAGAACTTAGAACTACTTCATTTGGTCAAGTTTCAAGGAGCTAGCACAAACCGTGTTTGATTTAGAATTCCAAACACATCTATCTATATAGCAGAAAACAGAGTGAAACCTAAAAATTCAAAATGTTACTGGAAACGAACGCTTGAACCTAGAAGAGTGAAAGTTGGGCAGCCAAGTGGGATTAGTGAACTGATCATTACCACCAAGTATCATCAAGTTTTGGTGAAAAAATGTTTGCTGAGATTTCAGCAAACTAGTAGTTTTTTGGACGCTTGGCAACCCCTTTCAAACGAAAGTGTTTTTCGCCAGTCTCTGCATGGGGTACTTCAAGAGGAAACAAACCATAGAGATAGAACTTAGAACTACTTCATTTTGTCAAGTTTCAAGGAGCTAGCACAAACCGTGTTTGATTCAGAGTTTCAAACACATCTATCTATATAGCAGAAAACAGAGTGAAACCTAAAAATTCAAAGTGTTACTGGAAACGAACGCTTGAACCTAGAAGAGAGAAAGTTGGGCAGCCAAGTGGGATTAGTGAACTGATCATTACCACCAAGTATCATCAAGTTTTGGTGAAAACATGTTTGCTGAGATTTCAGCAAACTAGTAGTTTTTTGGAATCTTGGCAACCCCTTTCAAACGAAAGTGTTTTTCGCCAGTCTCTGCATGGGGTACTTCAAGAGGAAACAAACCATAGAGATAGAACTTAGAACTACTTCATTTGGTCAAGTTGCAAGGAGCTAGCACAAACAGTGTTTGATTTAGAATTCCAAACACAGCTATCTATGTAGCAGAAAACAGAGTGAAACCTAAAAATTCAAAGTGTTACTGGAAACGAACGCTTGAACCTAGAAGAGTGAAAGTTGGGCAGCCAAGTGGGATTAGTGAACTGATCATTACCACCAAGTATCATCAAGTTTTGGTGAAAAAATGTTTGCTGAGATTTCAGCAAACTAGTAGTTTTTTGGACGCTTGGCAACCCCTTTCAAACGAAAGTGTTTTTCGCCAGTCTCTGCATGGGGTACTTCAAGAGGAAACAAACCATAGAGATAGAACTTAGAACTACTTCATTTGGTCAAGTTTCAAGGAGCTAGCACAAACCGTGTTTGATTCAGAGTTTCAAACACATCTATCTATATAGCAGAAAACAGAGTGAAACCTAAAAATTCAAAGTGTTACTGGAAACGAACGCTTGAACCTAGAAGAGTGAAAGTTGGGCAGCCAAGTGAGATTAGTGAACTGATCATTACCACCAAGTATCATCAAGATTTGGTGAAAAAATGTTTGCTGAGATTTCAGCAAACTAGTAGTTTTTTGGAAGCTTGGCAAACCCTTTCAAACGAAAGTGTTTTGCGCCAGTCTCTGCATGGGGTACTTCAAGAGGAAACAAACCATAGAGATAGAACTTAGAACTATTTCATTTTGTCAAGTTTCACGCAGCTAGCACAAACCGTGTTTGACTCAGAATTTCAAACACATCTATCTATATAGCAGAAAACAGAGTGAAACCTAAAAATTCAAAATGTTACTGGAAACGAACGGTTGAACCTAGAAGAGTGAAAGTTGGGCAGCCAAGTGGGATTAGTGAACTGATCATTACCACCAAGTATCATCAAGTTTTGGTGAAAAAATGTTTGCTGAGATTTCAGCAAACTAGTAGTTTTTTGGAAGCTTGGCAACCCCTTTCAAACGAAAGTGTTTTTCGCCAGTCTCTGCATGGGGTACTTCAAGAGGAAACAAACCATAGAGATAGAACTTAGAACTACTTCATTTTGTCAAGTTTCACGCATCTAGCACAAACCGTGTTTGATTCAGAGTTTCGAACACATCTATCTATATAGCAGAAAACAGAGTGAAACCTAAAAATTCAAAGTGTTACTGGAAACGAACGCTTGAACCTAGAAGAGTGAAAGTTGGGCAGCCAAGTGGGATTAGTGAACTGATCATTACCACCAAGTATCATCAAGTTTTGGTGAAAAAATGTTTGCTGAGATTTCAGCAAACTAGTAGTTTTTTGGACGCTTGGCAACCCCTTTCAAACGAAAGTGTTTTTCGCCAGTCTCTGCATGGGGTACTTCAAGAGGAAACAAACCATAGAGATAGAACTTAGAACTACTTCATTTGGTCAAGTTTCAAGGAGCTAGCACAAACCGTGTTTGATTTAGAATTCCAAACACATCTATCTATATAGCAGAAAACAGAGTGAAACCTAAAAATTCAAAATGTTACTGGAAACGAACGCTTGAACCTAGAAGAGTGAAAGTTGGGCAGCCAAGTGGGATTAGTGAACTGATCATTACCACCAAGTATCATCAAGTTTTGGTGAAAAAATGTTTGCTGAGATTTCAGCAAACTAGTAGTTTTTTGGACGCTTGGCAACCCCTTTCAAACGAAAGTGTTTTTCGCCAGTCTCTGCATGGGGTACTTCAAGAGGAAACAAACCATAGAGATAGAACTTAGAACTACTTCATTTTGTCAAGTTTCAAGGAGCTAGCACAAACCGTGTTTGATTCAGAGTTTCAAACACATCTATCTATATAGCAGAAAACAGAGTGAAACCTAAAAATTCAAAGTGTTACTGGAAACGAATGCTTGAACCTAGAAGAGAGAAAGCTGGGCAGCCAAGTGGGATTAGTGAACTGATCATTACCACCAAGTATCATCAAGTTTTGGTGAAAAAATGTTTGCTGAGATTTCAGCAAACTGGTAGTTTTTTGGACGCTTGGCAACCCCTTTCAAACGAAAGTGTTTTGCGCCAGTCTCTGCATGGGGTACTTCAAGAGGAAACAAACCATAGAGATAGAACTTAGAACTACTTCATTTGGTCAAGTTTCAAGGAGCTAGCACAAACCGTGTTTGATTTAGAATTCCAAACACATCTATCTATATAGCAGAAAACAGAGTGAAACCTAAAAATTCAAAGTGTTACTGGAAACGAACGCTTGAACCTAGAAGAGTGAAAGTTGGGCAGCCAAGTGGGATTAGTGAACTGATCATTACCACCAAGTATCATCAAGTTTTGGTGAAAAAATGTTTGCTGAGATTTCAGCAAACTAGTAGTTTTTTGGACGCTTGGCAACCCCTTTCAAACGAAAGTGTTTTTCGCCAGTCTCTGCATGGGGTACTTCAAGAGGAAACAAACCATAGAGATAGAACTTAGAACTACTTCATTTGGTCAAGTTTCAAGGAGCTAGCACAAACCGTGTTTGATTTAGAATTCCAAACACATCTATCTATATAGCAGAAAACAGAGTGAAACCTAAAAATTCAAAATGTTACTGGAAACGAACGCTTGAACCTAGAAGAGTGAAAGTTGGGCAGCCAAGTGGGATTAGTGAACTGATCATTACCACCAAGTATCATCAAGTTTTGGTGAAAAAATGTTTGCTGAGATTTCAGCAAACTAGTAGTTTTTTGGACGCTTGGCAACCCCTTTCAAACGAAAGTGTTTTTCGCCTCTGCATGGGGTACTTCAAGAGGAAACAAACCATAGAGATAGAACTTAGAACTACTTCATTTGGTCAAGTTTCAAGGAGCTAGCACAAACCGTGTTTGATTTAGAATTCCAAACACATCTATCTATATAGCAGAAAACAGAGTGAAACCTAAAAATTCAAATGTTACTGGAAACGAACGCTTGAACCTAGAAGAGTGAAAGTTGGGCAGCCAAGTGGGATTAGTGAACTGATCATTACACCAAGTATCATCAAGTTTTGGTGAAAAAATGTTTGCTGAGATTTCAGCAAACTAGTAGTTTTTTGGAAGCTTGGCAACCCCTTTCAAACGAAAGTGTTTTTCGCCAGTCTCTGCATGGGGTACTTCAAGAGGAAACAAACCATAGAGATAGAACTTAGAACTACTTCATTTTGTCAAGTTTCAAGGAGCTAGCACAAACCGTGTTTGATTCAGAGTTTCAAACACATCTATCTATATAGCAGAAAACAGAGTGAAACCTAAAAATTCAAAGTGTTACTGGAAACGAATGCTTGAACCTAGAAGAGAGAAAGCTGGGCAGCCAAGTGGGATTAGTGAACTGATCATTACCACCAAGTATCATCAAGTTTTGGTGAAAAAATGTTTGCTGAGATTTCAGCAAAACTGGTAGTTTTTTGGACGCTTGGCAACCCCTTTCAAACGAAAGTGTTTTGAGCCAGTCTCTGCATGGGGTACTTCAAGAGGAAACAAACCATAGAGATAGAACTTAGAACTACTTCATTTGGTCAAGTTTCAAGGAGCTAGCACAAACCGTGTTTGATTTAGAATTCCAAACACATCTATCTATATAGCAGAAAACAGAGTGAAACCTAAAAATTCAAAGTGTTTACTGGAAACGAACGCTTGAACCTAGAAGAGTGAAAGTTGGG